>NW_019396820.1:32027-142244 GCF_000591075.1 Eurytemora carolleeae | reverse complement strand
TGAATATAAATATCACTACTACTCCGCTAGAAATCTTGCGTCTGCGCAGTCGGACTGTAAACAGTTCCTAAACTAGTTTTTTCACAATACATTCCGTACAGATCTTCAGGAGAAACTGAGAAATACGCAGGGGCGACAAACAGACTTTCTTCACGCAGCATGGCTCGCGTAACAGTATTAAACCAATTGCTTGAGACTAAAATATGATTTATTTTTGCAAAGATGAGTGTATTAAACCAATTGCTTGAGACTAAAATATGATTTATTTGTGCAAAGATGAGTGTATTAAACCAATTGCTTGAGACTAAAATATGATTTATTTGTGCAAAGATGAGTGTATTAAACCAATTGCTTGAGATTAAAATATGATTTATTTGTGCAGAGATGAGTGTATAAAACCAATTACTTGAGTCTAAAATATGATTTATTTGTGCAGAGATGAGTGTATAAAACTAATTGCTTGAGATTAAAATATGATATATTTGTGCAGAGATGAGTGTATAAAACCAATTGCTTGAGATTAAAATATGATATATTTGTGCTAAGATGAGTGTATAAAACCAATTGCTTGAGATTAAACTATGATTTATTTGTGCAGAGATGAGTGTATGAAACCAATTGCTTGAGATTAAAATATGATTTATTTGTGCAGAGATGAGTGTATAAAACCAATTACTTGAGTCTAAAATATGATTTATTTGTGCAGAGATGAGTGTATAAAACTAATTGCTTGAGATTAAAATATGATATATTTGTGCAGAGATGAGTGAATAAAACCAATTGCTTGAGATTAAAATATGATTTATTTGTGCAGAGATGAGTGTATTAAACTAATTGCAGAGGGTATAAACAAGGTAAATTTATAAACATTTTTGGATTCTGTGTGAATTCACAAAAACCTGCAAACCTTCAAATAAGCCTGAATAAAACAAAAGCAAAAGGGCAATCCGTTGCATTTTTTACACTAAATTTTAGAGCTTATATTATTTCAATATGTCATACTTTTTTGTTGACCAAAAAAATCTTGATTGCTTAAAGACTAATCTAATAGGATACCAAACTCTAGTTTACTTAAATTTTCTATTAACGATTACTGGAATGAGATATTATCATTTAATTCCAGGCTCTCGCTGCCACCTCTGGTGTAAAGGTTGTGCTGGAGAACATGTCTTGCCAGGGGAACACTATCGGTGGTGATTTCAACGAGATCAGGTGGGTTTATAAATTTTTCCGAGAAGTTTCCAAGATAGGTTCTAGAAAATCAGAGTTTGAGGCGGTTAGTCAGTTTCTTTTTCAATCAAAATGTAAAATTTGACAAATTTATAAATTTTTTACGTTGAAAAGAAATCAGAGTTTTAAAATGGTAAAAGGTGGAGTAGTGAATAGTTCTTGTTTTTAGGAGTATAATGGATTTTGTTGAGAAAAAGTCTAGGATTGGAGTCTGTATTGACACTTGTCATGGTAGTGAATAGTTCTTGTATTTAGGAGTATAATGGATTTAGTTGAGGATAAATCTAGGATTGGAGTCTGTATTGACACTTGTCATGGTAGTGAATAGTTCTTGTATTTAGGAGTATAATGGATTTAGTTGAGGATAAATCTAGGATTGGAGTCTGTATTGACACTTGCCACGCCATGGCTGCAGGATTTGATCTCAGTACACAGGTTTATTAAACAAATATTAATATTTCATCTGAGATCGGAACGGTTGTAACAGAAACTAAGAAGAAACTTATAAGAAAATAAGTGAAAATCAGCTGAATCGTATTTTTGCGGTTATTCTTTGTCAGAGAGCAAATTTTTGTTGATTCTGATTTTTCGAACCTTTTCTTAACTGAACTAATGCCATTCGTCGAACTTCTAAATATTGATTACTGATTACTGGGAGATTACCAACACATAAGTTCCAAAATCCGAAAACTATTTAAAAAAATTTTAATGTTAGTAAAACTATCACCGCCCCCCCCCCTTCTCATCCATTTTTCTTATTTAATTTTAATTAAATCTTGCCCCGTTAAAGAGCGTACACCATGAGGTCGCAAAGATATTGTGTTAGAAAACAAAAATTGGCCAAATAGATAATCAAGTACAATAGGTGGCAACAGAGAATTGGACCAATTAACTTGACGTCACAAGTGTCAAATATAACAAGGAAAACAACATTTTCTCCCATCAGTTGACATGTTTTCCAACATCAATAAATAAGTGTAAAAACAGAAATAAGATAATCACTCTATTATCACTATTATTAATTATTATGTAGGACACATATACCTGTTGACACTTGTGACGTAATAATACAGCTGTACTGAGAGTGTACAAATTCTACGTTGCCATCTTTTTGTACGTGATAATCTATTTGAGAGTTGGCGAGTATTTAATTTCGAGAATAGAACACAACTTGAAGACGTTTCTAGGCCGGTTTTGATGGCATGATTGATGATTTTGAGAGAATTATTGGGTTCGAATGGTTGGTTGCTCTCCATTTAAATGATTCAAAGGTAAACATTATGCTAAAATTTTACATTTCAAAGATTTCAGATTTCTATAAAATATTTTTCTTCTAGGGTGAAGCAGGATGCCACTTGGATCGACATGAAACAATAGGGAAAGGGAAAATAGGCGTAGAAGGGTTTAAAAGAATAATGAATTGTAAACACTTTACAGGTACATTTCTATAAGGTTTAAAATTTGTAAAACATATAGACATATATATTTTTGGAAATTATAAGATTTTAAAACTATTAATGAAAAATATGAATTAACTTGCACTAAGAGCAGTAAAATGCTCTAAAATAACAATTTTCTATTTATTTATTTTATTTCTTCGATTTTTTTACCACAGCTGGGAACTTTTGAATGGTTTATATCAGAATAAATGCTTGATCCACTCTTAACCTCAAGATCAAATAATGCTTGTTCCCCTAATGTTATTAATCTCCAGATTAATTAACTGATCGGGATTAAGGATATACCATTCTAAAGTTTTGAATTCTGGTCTCAAAAAAGTTTGATCGATAAATTTCAGTAAAACCGGCTTAATTCTACAAATGGAGGTTTCATCCTTAAAAACATTAAAATATACTATTTCAGATATTCCGATGGTTCTAGAAACTCCATTCAATGACGGGAATCAATCATATACCAAGGAGATTAAACTTCTTAACAGCCTGTCAATCACAAGTCAAACTTCTTAACAACCTGTCAATCACAAGTCAATAAATAGACTGGGATTCCCCGCAGTACTTAGGATCCTTTTAATTTTGATGCGGATCCGGATTCTAGATCCGCACGGGAGAAAATGGATCCAGATTAAATAATTTTTTGAATTGAAAACGAATTTTTAAATCCTAAAACCATTCAGAAATTATGAAATTTTTATAATATTCCGTTTTTCAAAAGTTCAGATTTAGGGTTCAGGAGTACAAAAGTTTTTTTTTGCTGTTGATATTTACCCCTTGGATTCGGATCAGTGGATCCGCATTTTTTTCCGGATCCAGGAAGCCAAATCTTGCGGATCCTAAGCACTAATATTAACAAATAATCTTTGATCACATCTAATAACTAAATTCTGATCTATATCTATATCTAAATTATTGTGCAGACATTTTTGTTTTAAAGAACATCAAGTGTAAAGCAAACATTAAAATGGTTGTTATTAGGTAAAAATGTTGCAAGTCACAGTAAATTTAATTTTATATCTATGACACAAAATAACTTTTTTTAAAAATCGATTCCTGGTATAAAATATTATTTTTGCAGATAAAAATGGATGCGTACAACGCAGATGTGCGTGAAGCGTGTAAATATGGCAGTAAGTGCTATCAGACAAATCCAGCTCATACTGATAGATTCAAACATCCGCCTAAAACTGAAGGTAAATTTAACAAACTTCATATTGAATTTCTTAATAAGAAATTTTGAATTAACAATCCCGTTTTTAGAGAAAAACAGAGGATATGTTTGTGATAACGGTCTAATTCAATTAGCTAATTCAATTGATTCTCAATTTTTTTTAATAGTATTTTCTGTCCACAGATTCTTAATCCTTCTAAGATATTGATATATATATAGTATCAAACCAAGCTTTGCCCTCCATCTTTGGGCTTAGATTTTCTTTGATAGTTGAAGAGCAGAAGGAGAACAGGGATTCTAACAAGCGAGCACTCAGTGAAGATTCTCCACCCCCTGTTAACAAGAAAACAAAGAGAGCCAGGTATTTCAAGACCAGAGGCCGAGTTTTAATAAGTTCAACTGTGTCGCTGAATGAGCCACCAAAAACCGGTTCCAATTGAGCGCCGACTTCATTCTTGAAACACGTGATAGAGCGAAAAACATGGTCTCAGTGGAACCAACCATGTTTGAGCTGTGTCTCAAATTTTAGACGCTGATCAAATTCTCAAAATTCGGCCTCCAGGCTGGAAAAACCAGATGCAAAAGTAAATTAAAACTCCATCTTGCACGAGGGAAGAAATCCTTAATTGTTATGATTTGATCTGATAAAAAATATTAATACATTTTTAGTTCTTTTGGAGTTTCGAGAATTATCACCAGTTTTGGGTGATATCAATCAATTAAGGATTTGATATGATGTTTAGTTCTAATTTACGTTATCCAAATAAAACTATTCTTACCTGACTTTAATATACAATTTTCTAGGAAAGTCCTTGGTTAACATTTTTATAGTAAACCTCCTTTGATAGAACTGATTACTGATTAGGTGCCTCGTAATTTTCTTCTCTTTATATCTTCACAATTTGATGTTTCTCATCCTAATGATTATTTTCAATTCTAATTCAAGAATTTGTTTAAGTCAGGAGAAAGTGGTCTCTTCAGGAGTTGTTGACGAGAAGCAGGAAGTTGAAGAAGAAAAGGAAGCTGAAGAAGAGAAGGAAGCTGAAGAAGAGAAGGAAGCTGAGGTGAAGGAGAAGGAGGAGGTTAAAGAGTACTCTGATATTCTGCCTGCATCTCCTGAGAATATTCATGAGAACATGAAGCAGAAGTTTCTGATGGACCTGCCCAGAGACTTCTACCAATTCTTTGAGTTTTGCAAGGTCAGCCTCCACTTCTTTTTTTATTAAACTGATCAAAATGTAAAATGAAAGAATTCCTTTTATTTATTCTCAGACATTTTTTCATGTTCAAAATCTTCCGAAAAAAAATTAAAAAATTTAAGAGGGGGGGGGGATGATTCTTTAAAATTTATATCCTAGGACCAAAATAAATGATTTTGAACCAGCAGTGGCTAGTTTGACGGGAATATTATAAATAAAAGTTGAATTATTTAAATTTGTTCAGGGTTTGAACAAAGACGACCCCTGCTCTGCGCTAGCTGGTGCTGGACTTAAACTTTGTGGTCCATACCACCTACTAGGTAGGTATTCTAGTATAACAGGGGATGTATACTGTATATTTTCCTAAAAATTCATTCTCCCCCTTTAAGAAAATCAATTTTTCCACCCTGAAGTTATATACTGTTGTGCAGAGCTCAACATTTTTTAGGGTTTTTTTTCGATGAAATGGTGAAAATAAATGATTTTTCGGAAAAATAAATAAGTTTTTGAGTAAAAAAGTATTAAAAAGAATAAGCAAATTATGAAGTCCTTCTTTATTTTTCTTCAACGTTACTTAATTTCTTTTACTTTATTAAGCTTTTAAGCATGTTTCTTTTCATTTTCCTCCGCTAACACGTGACCCGTTAACCTTCCCCAACACAACGCAAGTTACACACCTCTGGTATCTGCTCCGGCCGAGAAAGTTCTCCTAGTCCTGCCCAGGCAAAGGTAACCTGGCCACTTGATAGGAACACAGGAAGCAAGGAGGAGAGGAGCCGCCTGGTCTGGTACAAGCAGAAGAAGCTCAAACACGCACAGGACCGGCCACAGAAGAAAGAGAGAGAATCGAAGGATCCAGGGAAAGCAGGATCCAGAAGTAATACAGTAATAACGCAGGAAGGCCTTCAGGATCTTCTTGGCATATATCTGGAATAAGGACACCGCTAGAGATAAGGCATAAAAGAGATAGGAAAACAATGGACAAGATAAAGATCACAATAGTATAAAGACTAGCGGTGCCATCCTGGAGGTGAAGAAAGAGGACAAGAGAACAACTACGATGAGAACCTAGATATAGGATCTCTGAGTGGGGTGGCGCAACATCTCTACGTTTAACTCATGAAAATTGAGTATATATATAAACTAGCGGATTATTTTTCATCTTATGGTTGATTTTCTAAAATTTCCATTTTCTCCATTATTATCGTAAAACTTTTTTTCTTGATTTATTGATAAAATGATAAATATTTTAGCGGGAAAGATCCCGAAGGACTGCGTAAGATCAAGTTCGTTGTATCTGCGTCACTACCGATACTACTATGATCCCCCAGAGTTCCAAACCGTTATTGCGTCAGCTGAACCAGACCCAGCACTCTTCCATATTGGATATTTCAGGTATAATTTTTTTAAGAAATAGTCCCCGCGCATTAGATAAATTTAAAACAAATAAAAGGTTATGTAGCAAATCCAAATATCCAAACTGCTTCAAAACTAAATTAGTCCCCAGGAGGCCCCTGTGACATGTATTCCTATATAATAATACAGGGGCCGTAGGTTCCTAAAATTTCCTGCATTCTAGGGATATTCCTCTGATAATACATGGGAGGGTTCTAAATTATCTGTATTCTAGGGATAGTCCCCGGGAGGCTCCTGTATTCCTCTGATAATACATGGGAGGGTTCTAAAGTATCTGTATTCTAGGTATAGTCTCCGAGAGGCTCCTGTATTCTTCTGATAATACATGGGAGGGTTCTAAAGTATCCTGTATTCCTCTGATAATACATGGGAGGGTTCTAAAGTATCCTGTATTCCTCTGATAATACATGGGAGGGTTCTAAAGTATCTGTATTCTAGGTATAGTCTCCGAGAGGCTCCTGTATTCTTCTGATAATACATGGGAGGGTTCTAAAATATCTGTATTCTAGGGATAGTCCCAAGGAGGCTCCTGTATTCCTCTGTTAATACATGGGAGGGTTCTAAAGTATCCTGTATTCCTCTGATATTACATGGAATGGTTCTAAAGTATCCTGTATTCTAGATATAGTTCCCAGGAGGCCCATGTATTCCTCTGATAATACATGGGAGGGTTCTGAAGTATCCTGTATTCTAGGGATAGTCCCAAGGAGGCCCCTGTATTCTTCTGATAATACATGGGAGGGTTCTAAAGTATCCTGTATTCCTCTGATAATACATGGGAGGGTTCTAAAGTATCCTGTATTCTAGATATAGTCCCAGGAGGCCCTGTATTCCTTACATGGGAGGGTTCTAAAGTATCCTGTATTCCTCTGATAATACATGGGAGGGTTCTAAAGTATCCTGTATTCTAGGGATAGTCCCAAGGAGGCCCCTGTATTCCTGGCCTCTAATTGTGCTGGGGAAGGTCCTAAAATAATTCCTCTCGCGGACAATATATTTGGAGCAGTTTACCAACATCTTGCAAAGGTAAAAACGCTTGTTTAAATTCATTTCGTTAATTTTACTTATTTTTTTTAAAGAAGTCCTATATTTTATTGATTAGAAAATGAGTGAGGCTGACCCATTTACGCGAACGAGGCTAGGTCAGCTTCAAGAGAAAATCAAACTGTTCGCGAACCGGTCTATTATCAATGGGGATGCAAACGAGATCAGGTATTTAATCATCTGAAACAATAAAGAATGGTCGGATATGCATCCAATCAATCAATCAATCAATCTTCATGATTGAAATCATCTAAAAAAGAAACTTTAAAAAGATAGAATTTACGAGGAAAGATATTTCATATTGCCTAGGCTTAATCTTGAATGGTCCTACAAGCGTGCTATCCTCGACATATCACTTAAATCTGATTGTTTCGTAATATCTAAAAATATGATTTTTTTAATGCAGGCCGCAGGGGTAATGTTTCCCCGTTTTTTCAAACTTTTTTGCTTACAAAAATATCAAATTTTCCAGATTCTTAAACAAAACAAAAAATAGATTAAAAAATAATAAGTGAGTGAAGAAATTATTTGCTTGTTAAAAAATAGTATTTCTATTTGCCAGCCTCGAAGGAAAGACTGCGTGTATGAAGCTAAGAGACAGGAGGAAGGTTTGCCAAACTTTCCACGGAGCAGGACTTGTAGTTCCATACAATAAGGATACGGAGGTGAACAGGGGAGGGGGGACAAGGGGGGGAGATCATTGAAAAGAGGGGAGATAATTGAAAAGAGGGGGGGAGGAGGAGAAAGAATAATGACAAGTGGAACCATTTTTTAATGACATTTTCTCTAAATTACGGTCAACGTAATTTTGAGTGGCCCAGGGACCGGCCCGGCTCTCAACTTTAGAGTTACATATCTGACTTAACGGTCAATTTTCAGCTCATTAAAACTGCAGTGAAAAGGGACGTTTACAAATGATTATTATGTTAAATTTCCTTCTTATTTCCTGCTGCTTTAATCTACAAATCACTTTTAAGGAGAAACCACCATTCAATATAATCAGTTTCCAGACAGAAAAACAAAAATATCTTTGTAAATTTTTGCAATTGCTCTGACCCGTTGTGAATCCGACAAGCAACTCTTCGAATGGAGGGTTATATGAATTTACGTTAAAGTTTCTTCTTGGTTTTAGATAAATTACAAGCTAGCCAAATCGACCCAAAACAATTACTTTCTCAAAATGATGTTAAAAGAGATTAAAAAATGTTACAATATAGTGTCTTATTCCTCTCATGAACCATTAAGCTAGATGAGCTCGTCTTCCGGCAAGTATTGGCCATTTCTTAACAAAACTTTACGACAATTAACAAAATTTATTGATCTATCTATTTATCCAGGTTGGATACCGTGAGATCCCTGAGACTGCGGCCTCTCTCAAGAAGATCTTTAAGAAGGTGGTGGAGGCTGAGTCGGAGGAGGAGAGGAACAAAGCCCTTGATGTAGTTCAGGCAGGGGTCCATCTTATACGATCCCAAATGTTGATTGATTGATATTAGAGGCAGAAATTAACCATGTTGTTTTTGTGAACAATTCAAAGTTTGATGTCAATTTGTAGAAAACAATCCATACTGCAGAATGTATATTGTGTTCTGCAAGAGAGTGTTTACTTTTCTGAATATCATAATGTATCTCTTATATTAATCACTGATATTTACATCTTTAAACACGAACACGGAAAACTTGCCAAAGTTCAAAATGACACAGAAAGTGTACTTTCATGCCCCTGAATGTACTTTTAACCCCGATCCCATTTTGGATCAGAAATGGAATGATATGAACCCCTGTGTTCAGGAGCTGGTTACTAATGTTCAGTTCGCAAATGATGAAGGGGATCCAGGAATGGGATTAGAGCTAGGACTCAACGCTTTTGCTTTCGGCGGTAATAAAGGGTTTATTATTGCAATAATTTATACAGGGGTTTTCACAAAGGATGAGACTGTAAAGTGTAAAGACGATATGAAAATTATAAAACATTAAGATTCCAAGCTTATATAAAGTCTTCTGTCTTGAATATAGGCTTTGAACGGCTTGTTAAATGATTTGATAAAGAAAGAAACGAAGTTTACAGTTGCAAAGAACCATGAATATAAGAAATAGACAGTATATAAATTCTGTACAATCGTCTCTGAAGTCTCACTCTGTGTAGGCAACCCTGTAGTTTTACGTTGATTAAAAGTCGGGTTTAATAGAAAGATTGACGAAATTGTTAATTAATATATTTCTAAATTGTTATTTTATTAATTTGTTTTATGAATGATTGAATAAATTCATAAACAATTCCATTTCTTTTTTCTTAATATTAATTCAGTTTTTTGATTGATTGATTAATCTCTAGGATCTGAACTACACACTATTATCAAGCACCTTCTCTGTGTTGGATATGAACTGCTGGACCGGGACGAGTTCGGGACGATACTCCAGGCCCACCTGGAGAACAGGGTGAAGGGACCTGATGTTGACATGTTTAATGTAACAAATACGAACTAGAGTTTAGATTTAACTGTTCTATTGTACAGTGTACACCATTAAACTGTTCTATTGTACACTGTACACCATTTAACAGTTCTATTGTACACTGTACACCATTTAACTGTTCTATTGTACACTGTACACCATTTAAGTTCTATTGTACACTGTACACCATTTAACTGTTCTATTGTACACTGTACACCATTTAAATGTTCTATTGTACACTGTACACCATCTAACTGTTCTATTGTACACTGTACACCATTTACTGTTCTACTGTACACTGCACACCATTTAACATTTTTAGCAAAACCACACATTATTTTGTTCGTTTTGCTGCACAGCATCCAACCCACCTACATAATTGTTTATCATATTCATCAATTATGGACGTTAACACAATATCATCATCATCTCATCATCATCATTGTCAATCATGCTCTACGTAGTTCACATAACTCATCATCAATTGATCATCTATATTTTATTTTACTGTTTAACATATATAAGTTGCATCATCATAATATTAATCATCATTCCATTTTGTTAACGCGACCTTTTTAAAAAATAAATGTATATTGTTGTTAAAAAATAACATTTTAATGAAATTAACGATGTGATAGTATTGTGAAAATAAGTTGAAAATTCTAACATTTACAGATATAATGACAGTTGACTGTGACAGTTTACTCTCTAACCCTCTGTCTTCATCTGTGAGGTATCTATAAATATAAAGTAGTAATATTTGTTTGACTTGGTGTCTGTTTGTTTGTTTGTTCGTATGCCCAATAATAAATTGTGAATCCTTGACCTATTTGCCTCAAATTTTGATAGGGATGTCTAGTATGTATATACACCATGAAGCCGTTTAAAGCGTCTTGTGCTACCTTTTCCAGAACTTTAGCTATTACTATTACTTTTCAGGTTAAAATTCGTGGATTTTAAAAAATAATAAATATCGACATTTTTCCTTGCGAAGTTTGTCAAATTTGACCATTTTCCTCAAATTTTGATAGGGGAGCTCGGTACAACCAGAAAAATGTTCTTAGTTTGGTTTAAACACTCTTAGCAGAATGTTATGACTTATTCAGAGAATGTTCTTAGTTTGGTTTAAACACTCTTAGTTGAATGTTATGACTTATTCAGAGAATGTTCTTAGTTTGGTTTAAACACTCTTAGTTGAATGTTATGACTTATTCAGAGAATGGTTAGTGTCCCTGCAAAGCCAGATTCCTATTTCCAAGCTAGTGAATTTGCCTGACAAATATTTTGCTCGTTATGACAGGAAAATATAAACAAAGCCTTTAATATTTTGTTCAAAATTTATCTAAATTACAATATTATTCAATAAATTTTTTAATTCAATTTTATTGAAATGGGGAAAATAAATGATTTTTAGGGAAAAATATACAAATTTTAGGGTAAAAGTATGAAAAAGCATAAATTTTGAAAAAGCTTGCCTTTTGATGTCTATGGGGGGGGGGGAGGGGTAATTCTTAGAAATATAGAGTATACACTCGTGTTTTGAGCCTTTGAAATAAAACTTATATCTTGGGGAAAAATTCTTAATAATTGGTTTTCGTAATTGATGGAGAGTGGAAGCATTCGTCAGAGAGATCACAGACTATGTCTGAGACCCGTTTGGACTGAAAGATGGAGCCCTAAAACGTATCCAGTAGAAATTCTGTGTCTATTGTCTATACATTCTCTTGGAATGTATAATTTATCCAAAGAATCCTTGATTACACAAAAGACTACAATAGTACAATTGTGATTAGGACATTGCTCTTAAAAAATGAACTAGGGGAGCCACTTATTATTCTTAGTAAAATATACCTCACTGAAAAATAATGGATGAATTGAAGTTGATTGATGGATTAATATTCTCTTTCTTCCTCTAGAGCAGAGGTGAGGTTGAACCGAAGCACTGCTAAATATGAGAACAAGAGCGAGAAGTAAGTTTTCACCAAGGAGTATAGAATAGACCAGGGAGATACAATTGACGCGGCCCGCCCTACCATATGATTATACATGATTTGCAGACGGTACTCCATTTGTATAAGAAATATTCAGAATAGGTTATTGAATACGCGGTAATTGTACATCAGACATATGTTTCTTATTCAAATGAAGTACTGTCTGCAAAGCATGTATAATCATATTTTAGGACGGACCGCGTCAGTTGTATCTCCCTTCTATTCCATGTTACTTGGTTTTCACGCTATAATATGGAGTTTAGACACAACCATAGCAATTCGTCATTTGGCTAGAAATAAATTTGAAGCCAATTTTTTAACAAATAAATTGGAATGGTTTAGTTTATATTTCTTGTCTGTAAGAATTAGACTTTGATAAATAGAAAGTGAACAAGAGACGATTGGGAGAAATTATGCCATTCTTTTTGTAGGTTTCGAATTTCTAACCGTGAATATAACAAACAGTACTGTGAAACCTACAGTGTTAGGTTGGATACTATACGCAAAATGATTATTCCTCAGGTAAAACCTTTGAAACAGGGCAAATGATTTTGTGCCCCCCCCCCCCTCCTTCTCTTAATACACGTAAAAGCATAGAATTACTAAACACAACAAAAATCAACAGCCCGACTGATTTTCTCCTCTAGAAGTAAGTTTGGTGATGTGGGGAATGGATTTGTTAGACTTTGAAGATTTGGAGTAAAAAAGAACAACGAAATAGGGAATGTTAACTTAGAGGGGTTTTCTCATGAAAAAGATTAAAAAAAAAGATTCAGCTAATAATACGCTTAAGGAAATAAATTTTAGAGTGGTTAGTGAAAATGATTCATAAAGAAAATCACATAAACACGACAATGAATTAATTATTGGGTTTAAAAATTAAATGCTAAATAAATTTTAAGAATTGAAAACTAACTAAGTTTTGGCAGTTTCTCTTTTGCAAGTAAGTTGTTCACTTTATGAAAATATTATGCGTACTCTTCATTGCTTAGGATCCTGATCCAAGGGGTAAAATATCAAACAAAAACTGCAAAAAACTTTTTTACTCGAAAAACCCAAATGTGAAGTTTTGGAAAAAGAGAGATTATAAAAATTTCCTCATTTATGAATGGTTCATCAAGTTTTAGGATAAAATAAGCGAACAAAATAAAACAAATTTTGAAAATTATTTTTTGTTAAAAAAATTCAGTAAATCTTTAAGAAATGACCTGGATCCGGATACATTTTTTTCCGGTGCGGATCCAGGATCCGGTTCCGGATCCGCATCAAAATTAGAAGGATTCTTAGCACTGGTACTCTTATTTTTATTCCAATTCATAATATGAAAAAAACTCACAATTTCAACGAACAAGCTCTATTTGTTGTAGGCTAAGAAACTGCATGGGGAGAAAATCGTCGTCCTCCCTCTGTCAGAACTTAGAGAGGACACTGATGCTGCAAGAGAGGAAGATATTCTGATAGGTAAAGGATATTTTCCACTGCCCTTAATCCGGATCCGTTGGATCCGCAAGATTTTGGCTTCCTGGAATTTTACTCTCAAAACCCAAATCTGAACTGTTAAGAAAAGAGAGAATATAAAAATCTCCTGATATCTGAATTGTTCATTAAGTTTAAGCATAACAACAAGCGAAAAAAAGAAGAAAAATAGTTTGACTATTCTGCTTTGTTGAAAAAATTCAGTAAATCTTAAAGGAATGTTCATGGATCCAAAGCGGATCAAGGATCCGGATCAGCATCATAATTAAATGGATCTTATGCATTTATTTTCTCATCTTAAAAGTTTTGATGGAATTGCTGAATTGAAGAAAATAAATGAATTTGGGATAAAAATTATCTAAAACAGAGGGGTAAGGTGTGAGTTAATAACATATCTTAATAAAAATATATATACCCCGCGTGTTACTTTTAGGAATACTAATATACTAAAATTTAGTTAAGGATATTTTTTTTTTTTGAAAAGTCCCCCGGTCGATTTGCTGTTTTTTTTTGAAAGGGGAGGAGGGGGGGGGGAGGAAATAGGACTTTTCTTTCAAAGTAATTTCAAAAATGAAAATGTTTTACATTTTGGTCTTAGCATTTAAGAATAAAAACTACTTGGATGTAACTATTGATAACTTAGTTGGTACACTGTTTAAGCAGCAGGAGAATAAACCCAGTATTCTGAAGGAGTTCTCTGAGGATCAGGTGGGATTACTTTTCAGTACAAAATACCTTTCAGGACAAAGAAAATGTCAAGTCTAAAGGCAATACAATTATGGCGAAACATTTTAATAGAATCATTGGAATCATTTCGAAGAGCTAAAGATGTACTCTAGGACATGCTTAAAAGATTGATTAACCCTAACCTAGATTGTTAAACTTGAAAATGGATTGATTAACCCTAACCTAGATTGATAAACCTGAACCTAGATTGATAAACCTGAACCTAGATTGATAAACCTTAACCTAAATTGTTAAACCTGAACCTAGATTGTTAAACCTTAACCTAAATTGATAAACCTGAACCTAGATTGATAAACCTGAACCTAGATTGACAAACCTGAACCTGAAAAAGAGAAGTATACTGCTGAAACTGACAGCTTGGTTTTAGAAGATGAAACAATGAGAGTTAAACTCATTGGAAAGGTAGGAATACTGATGATATTGATTTGTTTTTGATATCATTTGAAAAAAGATATTGTTAGTTTCCCCACAAAATTCTTAAATTCCCTACAAAATTGTTAGATTCACCATAAAATTGTTTGATTTACCCTAAAACTGTTATATTCACCACAAAATTACTGGATTTACCACAAAATTGTTAGATTCACCCCAAAATTTCTAGCTTCCACACAAAATTGTTAGATTCACCATAAAATTGTTTGATTTACCCTAAAACTGTTATATTCACCACAAAATTACTGGATTTACCACAAAATTGTTAGATTCACCCCAAAATTTCTAGCTTCCACACAAAATTGTTAGATTCACCATAAAATTGTTTGATTTACCCTAAAACTGTTATATTCACCACAAAATTACTGGATTTACCACAAAATTGTTAGATTCACCCCAAAATTTCTAGCTTCCACACAAAATTGTTAGATTCACCATAAAATTGTTTGATTTACCCTAAAACTGTTATATTCACCACAAAATTACTGGATTTACCACAAAATTGTTAGATTCACCCCAAAATTTCTAGCTTCCACACAAAATTGTTAGATTCACCATAAAATTGTTTGATTTACCCTAAAACTGTTATATTCACCACAAAATTACTGGATTTACCACAAAATTGTTAGATTCACCCCAAAATTTCTAGCTTCCACACAAAATTGTTAGATTCACCATAAAATTGTTTGATTTACCCTAAAACTGTTATATTTACCACAAAATTACTGGATTTACCACAAAATTGTTAGATTCACCCCAAAATTTCTAGCTTCCACACAAAATTGTTAGATTCACCACAATACTGTTAGATTCCCCCCAAAATTGCTAGACTCCCCACAATATTGTTAGATTCCCCCCAAAATTGCTAGACTCCCCACAATATTGTTAGATTCCCCCCAAAATTGCTAGACTCCCCACAATATTGTTAGATTACCCCCAAAATCGTTAGATTCCCCCAAAAATTGTTAGATTCCTCCAAAATTGCTAGATTGCCCCAAAAATGTTAGTTTTCCCAAACACACTGTTAAGATGATGTTAGGTACTTTCCCAGAGGCATTTTCTGAAATAACAACTTCCCAAGGATATTTTCCCAAGTGGCAACTTCCCAAATGTGCAGTTTCCCAAGCAGCCATTTCCCAATTCTGTCCTAGCCACAGAGGCCCCAGCCTGTTCTAGCCGTGGTGCCCGAACCCTAGCCCATCCTTGCCACAGCACTCGGCTCCCATTGCAGCCCGCGGCGCCTCAGAGGGCCTAACCTTACCTTTGGGAAGTTACCGCTTGTGAAATTGCACATTTGGGAAGTTGCCACTTGGGAAATTTATACTTGGCAAGTCACCCTTGACAAATGTCTTCAGGAAAGTACCTCACACCGTTAAGATTTCCCCCAAATTGATAGATTCTCCACAAAATTTATGATTTTCCCAAAAATGGATGAATGCTGTAGGTGACCCCATCCTTGTTGGTGAACGGAGTAGTGGTTGGATGTTGGGGTCGTGAGGCTAGCGGCGGGAACTTCGACGTGAAGGAGCTGATCTATCCACTCATACCCTCTTCAGATACCCAAGGGGAGGAGGTTTCTATCTGTATACTCTCAGGACTTAATCTTAATGGAACAGAGGTAAATACAGTGAAGGGTGCTAAATCATTGGTTGATAGATAAATTCACAAATCACAAATTTGAAAACTGTAAACAGTTGGAGTCTCTATATCAACTAATGTATTTGAGGTTTATATGTTATAAGTTAAAGTTAATCGACATAATTACAATTCCTACTTAGTTATATATATCACATGATTAAGACAATCATGTTGCGTATTTACGTAGTTAAGATAAGGGCAATCCCTCAGGTAGAATTCCAAAAGCCAGAAATCGGAATTCCGATCAAGAGAAATTGTATAGTTATTAACTGATGAAAACTAAGATTAAATGATTGTAATTGAACAACTCATGAAGTAACATGGAGAAACTGAAAATTGATCCATTGATAAAGTGATAAATTAACTGATGAACTAATAAAGTAAATGATCAACTGATAAAGTAATTAATCAACTCATAAAGTTATTGACAACTAAATATTAACATTCAATTTCCAGGGTGACTGGTTGGAGTCTGCTCAGCTTGCTGTAGACTGGATATGTGGTAGCGCTGGGGGATTAGCAGATCAGGAGATAGCATCCAGGTTGATTATTATAATATTAGCTGCTATAGACTGGATATGATAGCGTCCAGGTTAGTTATTAGAATAATAGCTGCTATAGACTGAATATGATGGCGTCCAGGTTAGTTATTAGAATAGTAGCTGCTATAGACTGGATATGATAGCATCCAGGTTGATTATTAGAATAATAGCTGCTATAGACTGGATATGATAGCCTCCAGGTTAGTTATTAGAATAATAGTTGCTGTAGACTAGATATGATAGCGACCAGGTTAGTTATCAGAAAAGTAGCTGCTATAGACTTGATATGATGGCGTCCAGGTTAGTTATTAGAATAGTAGCTGCTATAGACTGGATATGATAGCATCCAGGTTGGTTATTAGAATAGTAGCTGCTATGGACTGGATATGATAGCGTCCAGGTTTGTTATTAGAATAGTAGCTGCTATAGACTAGATATGATAGCGTCCAGGTTAGTTATTATAATAGTAGCTGCTATAGACTGGATATGATAGCATCCAGGTTGATTATTAGAATAGTAGCTGCTATAGACTGGATATGATAGCGTCCAGGTTAGTTATTATAATAGTAGCTGCTATAGACTGGATATGATAGCATCCAGGTTGATTATTAGAATAATAGCTGCTATATACTGGATATGAAAGCGTCCAGGTTAGTTATTAGAATAATAGTTGCTGTAGACTGGATATGATAGCGTCCAGGTTAGTTGTTAGAATAGTAGCTGCAATAGACTGGATATGATAGCGTTCAGGTTAGTCATTAGAATAGTGGCTGCTATAGACTGGATATGAAAGCGTCCAGGTTAGTTATTAGAATAATAGTTGCTGTAGACTAGATATGATAGCGTCCAGGTTATTTACTAGAATAGTAGCTGCTTTAGACTGGATATGATAGCGTCCAGGTTAGTCATTAGAATAGTAGATGCTATAGACTGGATATGATAGTGTCCAGGTTAGTTATTAGAATAGTAGCTGCTATAGACTGGATATGATAGCGTCCAGGTTAGTTATTAGAATAGTAGCTGCTGTAGACTGGAAATGATAGCATCCAGGTTGATTATTAGAATAATAGCTGCTATAAACTGGATATGAAAGCGTCCAGGTTAGTTATTAGAAACGTAGCTGCAGTAGACTGGAAATGATAGCGTCCAGGTTGATTATTAGAATAGTAGCTGCTATAGACTGGATATGATAGCATCCAGGTTGATTATTAGAATAATAGCTGCTATAGACTGGATATGAAAGCGTCCAGGTTAGTTTTTAGAATAATAGTTGCTGTTGACTGGATATGATAGCGTCCAGGTTAGTTATTGGAATAGTAGCTGCTATAGACTGGATATGATAGCGTTCAGGTTAGTTATTAGAATAGTGCTGCTATAGACTGGATATGATAGCGTCCAGGTTAGTTATTAGAATAATAGTTGCTATAAACTGGGTATGATAGCGTCCAGGTTAGTTATTAGAATAGTAGCTGCTATAAACTGGATATGATAGCGTCCAGGTTAGTTATTAGAATAATAGCTGCTATAGACTGGATATGATGGCGTCCAGGTTAGTTATTAGAATAGTAGCTGCTATAGACTGGATATGATAGCATCCAGGCTGGTCATTAGAATAGTAGCTGCTATTGACTGGATATGATAGCGTCCAGGTTAGTTATTAGAATAGTAGCTGCTATAGACTGGATATGATAGCGTCCAGGTTAGTTATTAGAATGGTAGCTGCTATAGATTGGATATGATAGCATCCAGGTTGGTTATTAGAATAGTAGCTGCTATAGACTGGATATGATAGCGTCCAGGTTAGTTATTAGAATAATAGTTGCTGTAGACTGGATGATATTTTCTTCTCTTGAACTTTACTAAACGAAAAAAGGAGAGTCCTAAAATATACAAAAGAATTAAATCAAAATAAATACGATAATTTATTTGCACACTCAAATATAGTAAAATTAACAAATATGCAACTAAATAAGTGAAGTCAATGCTTATAGGGGCAAATTCAAAGAGTAATTAGCTAGATGACTAAATAATAGTTTTGGCTTAAAGGACTTTAGTGGTACCTTACAAAGCTTTGTTGGATCAAGAATGCACGAGATATTCATCATTTACTTTTTATAAAAAAAATTTTTTTTTTATCCAATACAAGTTTCATTTTTCAAGTAACATGAGGTTTTCTGGTTCAGTTAAAAAGGGGGAAATTTCCCTGTTTTTACTTTGTACCTAGAATTTTATAATTACAAGGCTTCCATTCGATTTTAATTTAATCACTGCTCTTTCTGAAGCATTTTCTTTTCTAAAATTTTTTTTCCCTGGATTCTAAAATTAAATTTTGTTAAATTAAATTTTTAAAAGTCTGATCATCCATAAACCTCTTCTGAGTTCTGGGGTCATGTGAGGTCCCACAAAAAAATTTCGCCCGATCGGTTCAGTCAGTTATTAAACAGAAACAGAGGGACAGACAGATAATCAAAGTATGGGGGGTCTTCAGATCCTCCCTTATCTTATCTTATATTTATAGAATATTTGTTATAATCAGGGTTGAACGAGTTATTCTAGCTGGAGACTGTCTAGCAGAGTCTACAAGGAATAAGGAAGATCTCACCAGAGCCAGGTAAAATATTCTAGCTGGAGACTGTCTAGCAGAGTCTACAAGGAATAAGGAAGATCTCATCAGAGCCAGGTAAAATTCTGACCTGGTCATTTTTTCTTATTATTATTATTTCAGTTTAAAATGGTAATCATACTTGTTATATGAAATATTGTGTTAATGGTAGGTATCTAACGCTTAATATATAATGTTAGGTATTTGACGCTGAATAAGCAGGCAGGTAGTGTTGACGCAATGCGTCAACTGGATGACCTGCTTGTACAGCTTGCCGGTAGTGTCAACACAGATCTACTGCCAGGTAAAAAAACAATAGCCTACCTTTACTTTGACAATTTTAATCGTCATCAATAATTACTACTTTTATGTCGTAAATGTTTCAATACAGTTTATTTCAAAGAAAGTGATTACTCGCATCAAACCTCATTTTTCTATTCCCTTAATATTTGAAACCAGATGGTGTAAATCTTAGAATTTTTTAGAAATATTTAATCTAGCACAACATCACACACAACATCAGTTGGAAAGAAAGAAAATAAGAGTTTGAGGCAAGTGATATTAGTTCCTTTACCAATTAATCAATGGTGTGTGATCTAAAAGCCGCCCCAATTTTAGAGACAGAGACCACTAAAATACTCCATTATTTGGTTTGGTCTCGAAATTAATAATTTTGAGATAAGCCTTTCCAGGGTTTACGAAATGCGGGACATAGATTAGTATAAAAAAATAATAAATTTTTTTATTGTTTAGGTGAGAATGATCCAGCAACTGGTATTCTCCCCCAGCAACCTCTACATAAATGTATGTTCCCTCAGGTAATGATAGACACAGCAATAGTTATAAGGGACCAATAAAAATAAGAATAATTTGAAATATAAGATAAAAAACAATAAAAACAGTGCTAAGGATCTGGAATTTCCGGATTCGTTGGATCCGCATTTTTTTGGCTTTCTGGGTCCGAAACCACAAAAGCATGTGGACCCAAGGGGAGAAATATTAACCAGAAACCGTATTTAAAACTTTTTGCTCCTAAAACCCAAATCTGAACTGTTAAATAGAGATATTGTTAAAATTTTCTCTCTTTCTGTTCAACAAGTTTTATCATAAAATTTAGCGAAAAAAAGCAAAAATATAATTTTAATTTTTGTTCATAAAATCAGCAAATCTTATAGAAATGTTCTAATTTAGTGATTAGTTGTGTACCATGCTTTAATATTTTTATATTAACGATAATAGAAATTACTATAAAAAAATTAAGATAATATTAAGAAATTTCAAAGACAATAAAAGGAAAGAAATAAAATAAAATAAGAATGTAATGATAGAAATTAGAAATGATGATAAATAACAAAAGTTATGAAAATAGTTTGATTAAAGATGATTGTTAAGATTGAATATGTTTACTATGAGGGAATAGTTGCAATTTTTGAAAAATGCAATAACAATATTTTCATTGGTTTTGCATGAGTTGAAATTATATAATTTCCTCAGCATCATAAATCTATTTGAGCGCTCGTTGTTTTTATTTGAAGTTATGAACCATTCAGAGATAAGGACATCTCTTTTTTCAACAGTTCAGGTTTGAGTTTTGAGAGCAAAAGATCCTGGATCCGGATCCAGGAAGCCGAAATGTTTCGGATCCTAGGCACTGCAATATGAAGGCTAGAAAAAATAGATTAATTTAAATGATGTTAAGGCCAGCGTGTTCCCAACCTTCCAGAGTGTAACAAACCCGTACAGTTGTTCGGTAGGGGGTAGAGAAGTTCTTGTACTCTCAGGACAATCTATTGGGTAATTAAATCATTATTATACTTCCAAAGTTTTAGTTACGGACCCTTTACTCAACGTATTTATAAACACTGGTTAGCACTTAATTTTACTTAACTCTTGATACCATTTAGCTCTCAGTTTAACTTAACTCTTGACACCGTTTAGTTCTTAGTTTAACTTAACTCTTGACAACGTTTAGTTCTTAGTTTAACTTAACTCTATGCACCGCTAAGTTCTTAATTTAACTTAACTGTAGACACCGCTAAGTTCTTAATTTAAATCTTGATACCGTTCAACTCTTTAGTCTGAACTCATCTTGACTCATGATAATATTTGCTCTTAACTCTGGACACAGCTTAACTCTTTACTTAAGATGCTAAATAGCTTTTAACTTAACTCAACTTAAATAAAATGGAATTTTCCCTCACACATCATTCTTTCTTAAACTTAATCAACTTTACCCAATTTTCTTATTTATTTATAGATTTTTCCCCCCTAAATTGTTATATTTTATTTATTTAGAGATATTGTGAAGAATTCTGATTTGTCAAATACTATTGATATTCTTGAAAACCTAATCAAGTAAGTATTTATTTATTTATCTTGATTTAGATAGAAGTCTGTCTTCACTTAGTCCATTTTCGATTTTCTATAAACTTCGTCTTTAAATTTTTAATAGACTGAAGGAGACATGGAGNTTGAATTGAACACTAAATTCAATATTGAATTGAACACTAAATTCAATATTGAATTGAACACTAAATTCAATATTGAATTGAACACTAAATTCAATATTGAATTGAAACACTGAATTCAATATTGAATGGAATAATAAATTAATTTGTTTTCGTTGTGAATTGTAAATTTTGGAAATGTCTCGTAAAGGATTGGGCGCACATATTTCGAAGGATTGGCTTTAGGAGCGAGTATAACCCTGAATTTTACACATTGATTGTTGAAAGATTTCTTTTTAATAATCAAATCAAATCAATACTTTGAGAACCACAACATTGTTGACTAGGAAGACAAAATTAAGCAATCTTATGTGTACTTGATGTTGTTATAAAGCAAACATTTACTATTAGCTTAAGTCAACTTATTTAAACAAGGTTGTTTTGTTTTATGTTCATGGGCATATTCAAAATCGTAACTTGAGTCTAACAGTCGTCTTCCTATTCCACCGTTTTATGGACGGGTCTACTGTAATGAAATAAAGCATTGCTTCGTACAAATTGAAAACTCTAATCGTGTTTTTTATAAATATTAGATGCGGCCATGTTGCTCCTACTTGTCCTGACACCCTGGGGTGTTATCCAACCTACCTGGAGGATCCGTTCGTTCTTCAAACCCTTCCTGATATCCTGGTAGCCAGCAACCAGGTAAAGTTTAAAGCTTCCTGATATCCTGCTATCCTGCAACCAGGCAGTGCTAAAAGCTTACTTATGTCCTTGTAGCCAGCAACCAGGTACAGTTAAAAGCTTCCTGATATCCTGGTATCCAGCAACCAGATAGTTTATAGCTTCCTGATATCCTGGTATCCAGCAACCAGAAAGTTTATAGCTTCCTGAAATCCTGGTATCCAGCAACCAGATAGTTTATAGCTTCCTGATATCCTGGTATCCAGCAACCAGGTACAGTTTAAAGCTTCCTGATATCCTGGTATCCTGCAACCAGGTACAGTTTAAAGCTTCCTGATATCCTGGTAGCCAGCAACCAGGTACAGTTTAAAGCTTCCTGATATCCTGGTAGCTAGCAACCAGGTACAGTTTAAAACTTCCTGATATCCTGGTAGTCAGCCACCAGTATTCGTAATTTCAAGTAGCTCTTTATTTAAAGAGTGTCATGTCCTATTCACACCGGTAACTTAAAGCGTTGATCAAGAAAAAATGAGGTATCCATGTTTTTCTCTTTCAATATCTATTATTTTCAATTAGGGGTTTCCAAAAACTGACTTGAACATTTTAGCTGCAGACAATTTTTCTGGATACTGGATATCATCTAATTACACAGTTTTCAAGTGAGACAGACGACAATATCTTCCACAATATTGATCAAATAAAGGTTATCAGTTCAGGGTTGTTAATTAGGCATACCCCGTTTTAGTGGAACACTTGTAGAATTCTAACAATTCATGTTATTGTTTCTGTCGCAGAAATCTGCTTGTTACTTGTACAGAGAAACCACGAAAAATTTTCGAGAGAAAAATAAAAATCTGTACAATACACCCTGTTGGGGAAAAAATATGATTCTAAAAGGGGGGGGGGCAAAAATGTGAGTCACAGAACCAATTTAAACCAATTTCACAATATTTATTTTGTTAAGGCTGAGTATAACTTCAAGAAGATAGTTGTGAACGGGAAACCTATTCTTCTCCTCTCCGTTCCCCAGTTCTCGTCCTCCAGGGCCGTGGTACAGATCAGCCTCCACACCCTCGAACCTTCTATCATCGAGTTCGAATCTCAACTCGAGATATCGAATAGTCCGGAACCGAATAAATAATATCTACATCTACCAAAATCCAGTATTATGATATTGAAGTGAAGAAAAGAATTGTTGTGAAATTGAAAATAGTTTTATCGAAATGTTCTTGCTTAAAATGCTGCTATTTTATGTATGTATGATCTTCTCTCGAATATCTCATCTTCATTTCTCCCACAGTAGCTTTGATCTGAATTCAATCGATTAATCAAATTTAAAGAATAAATGGCGGCATTGGGACACGTCGCCAAAGTAAGAAAACAAAAAATATAATGTAAACATGTACTCATTTAGGCTTTTTATAAATGTTTTATTAACCAATAATCAAGTTTTATGAAATCAATGTAAATGTACGAATATTTTATTTACCAAACATGTTTCAAATTTTCTTTTTCTTTCAATTCTCTGCAACCGGTTAAAATCGGTGACGTCATTATGTTTGGGCCTTAAACACTGGAATTTGTAAATTTGTATTATCTTCAGATTTCTCAAAGATATGGTTGACGATAACGAGAATAAGGCCGGTGGGGCGGAAGGAAGACCGGTTGGCGGAGAATCTAGGGAGGGCCGAGGCGGACGGAACGACAGGCGTGGTGGAGGATATGGGGCTAGGAGGTGGAGGTGTCCGGACCCTAGTTGTGGAAAATATAATTCGGGTATTAAACATAAAAAGGGTATTAAAGGGACTGTAAGCGTAATTTTAAGTGGCCGGTTTCCAGTAGCGTAAATAAGGGGGGTTATTGGGATTACTTATCAGCTTCTTGAAGGGATTGTACGCGTAATTTTAATTGACCCTGACCCTCCATGCAAAGATTGTTTGCAGTGGTTTGCTTGAAATCTTATTCTGATCAAATCTGTGGAAAATACTGTGGTTTTCTGACTCGAAAATGGTTTATTCATGCGAGTTTCTTCCTTGCTTTTTTTTAACAAGAAATTCGCAAGTTACTTTTACAGAGAAACTGCAAAAGAAAATAAATAATTTAGAGAAACAAAATCATTGGTATTTAATTCATTCTTGAAATAAGACACGGATTTCGAGAGTACCGTTAGTTATCGTACATTGATATCTTTGCATGGAGGGTCAATTGAAATTACGCTTACAGTACCTTTAATAGATTTTTCAATGTGTTTCCTATTTGTGAAAGCAAAATTTTGTCATTTCAGTCTTATATCGTAATACCTCCCTCGGTGTCGTATCGTTTGCGCTAATTATTGATCGGACTAACGTACATTCGCAAGAACGTTCATTCGGAGTAACGTTTTATTTGAGGGTTAGGTTAGGTTAGGACAATTTCTGGGTCGAGCGCTGAGGCTAGGGGGCCGAGCGCCGCGGCTAGGACAGGCTAGGGGGCCGGGCGCTTTGGCCACAAGTGTTACTGATCAGCTGACTTTAGAGCAAAAGTACGTTAGTTCAATCGGACATTAGTGCAAACGATATAGCATCCCTCCCTCTATCTGTACAACCAGGAGACGTAAACTTATGATATTTCAAACTTAGACTATTGGATCTAACAGTTAGCCATGCTTGTAATCCAAAGGCCTGCTACATCAGTTTGTAAAAAAAGGATTGAAAAATTAAATTTTGTACCGAGTGTTTTGTTTATCCTCGACACAGAGTTTACTGATCTAATGACAACTTATTCAGGGGAAAATGAGAATTGCAAGCAGTGCAATACAAGCAAAGTACTCGCGAAGGTATGAAATTTAAATCTAATTCCTATGCGATCTATTAGAACGACTTTCACAATATAACGACTCATTATCGGCTTTTAATAGGCTTTAATCGGTCCATGACCAGTATCTAACTAATAATTAATTATTAATTCTTTCGAAATTCAAGGTAAAACCCCATTTTTGACCTTTTTTAGCACAATAAGTTCTATATTTTTTTTTTAATGCATGGAAAATCTTTTGTAAAATATAACATTGTTTTTCATTATACATTTTTCCAATTTTCTATTTCAGAAGATTGATGAGCAGAGACAGGAGAGGTCGGGTGGTTGGGGGCGTGGAGGTGGAGGACGTGGACGTGGAGGAGGACGTGGAGGTGGTGGACGTAGGTTTGGAGGTCGGGGTGAGAAACAACCCCCGTCCGATTGTCCGATTGTCCGTATGTTTGAAGGGGTAAATATTAAAATCAAGTTTTATTAAACCCTTTATACGTATATTGGAAAAGTTTACTTTACGTAATGCTGGACAATAATTGGGGGTTTTACGTACAACAAAAAAAGTTTTTGTTTTAATTTTTTGATTTTATTATTGAGTATTGCTTGATAGATATGGCGATTATATGAATATTTCAGTTGTTTGCAGAATTGTATCGGGTGGATTTAAGATTATATTGGGCAACTATCTGATTGATTGATTGATTAATTGATGTGTTGTAGGTCCGTGAGGTGCTGGATGCCCGTCATGATAAGATGGAAAGGATTGTTAAACTGAGCCGAGATATCACCATCGAGAGCAAACGGATTATCTTCACTCTTCATAGGTTAGCTTTACCCAAGATTTTATATAAGGTTAGATACTCTGGATGCGCTTCAATCTAGGTAAATGTCGTCGTTGTTGCATTGGACACTAAAACCTCACATGACGTCACTGATAAGTGATACTTAACGAAAAGACAATTTTTTAAAACTATTGATTGTGCTAACAAGTTTGAAGCTAAAAAATGCAATTCTAATTCAAGTATTTAATCTTTGAAATAAGCAGTGACGTCATATTAGGATTTAGAGTGTCCATTGATATGAAGGTGGTCTTTACCTACATTGGAGCGCATCCTGAGTATCTTACCTCATTTTACAACCTTAGTTTAATATAATTTCAATCAAGTGAATAGACCTTAATCGGATTTTAAAGATATTATTTCTTTTGCTTGCATTCCTTTTATACAATATACATATAGTAAATGCCATACTCTTACAACTTTTTCCCAAACTGTATCAGTCCAGGCACAACTCGTCCACTATCCAAGTCAACCACGACACAACCCACCTGGCTCTAAATGTCACAAAGGGACACAAGCGTAGCTTATCAGTCTAGCTATTACTCAGTCTCTAAATGCCACACTATTTTATAAATTATTCTAGACCATTAAGACGTTTGTATTATGTGTAATTTTACTGTAAGAGTGCAAAAATCATATCAGGTAGGCGTGCTGCGCAACTACCAGGCAGGCGGCTGGGCCACACCATTTAAATTTTTTGAATTATTTAGGATAAAGAGTGAAGAGGACAAGGATAGTGTCCTCTACGAGGCCGAGGGAAAGCTGAACAGCCTCAAGAAGGAGGTCTGGAGGTACCTGGCCATAGAGCTCAGAGGGGAGGTAACACTAGTTTTTTAAAATAAGATCTGTGATTAAAATCTAGATTTTATTTGAGGGGTATATTTGGGTGGGGGATAAAAATGGTCAGCATCCCCTTACTCAAGGAGAATTGAATAGAAGGAGGGGGCGATAGGGTTTCCGTACACTTTGCTGTGACGTCTTTGTACTGCTGAAGAACTAGTTTTTGCGTAACAATAATAATAAAGATTGTAAACAATAACACAAATGATAAACAAACATCTGGCATTTCTGGTGGTAGATGAAGATTCACCGTATACTAACTCATGTTTGTTTACATTAGATCTGCTGCCTTTGTTATTGTTGTTACGCAAAAACTAGTTCTTTAGCAGTCCAAAAACGTCACAACAAAGTGTACGGAACCCTATCGCCCCCTCCTTCAATTCAACTCTCCTTGCTCTTACTGATGCTAACTTTTTTTATTTTTTTTTCAATTCATCGATAAAATATTTAAGTAATTTCGAGAAATGTATTTTTGTATATTCTTAGGACGATTTTCAGTTTCTTCGCAACTATACAGCAGGTCTTCAGGTAGAACATTCTTTTAGTTTGATAATTTATTTATATTTTTGAGGTTTAAAATTGAAATTTTCGTTTTTTTTAGATAATTAATTAATTATTGTTATAATATCTAGGAATGGATTGAAGCACTTTCATTTTATCATTTTATTTGTTACAACCGTCTCATCACGTGGGAGGAGGTTCAGAAGGAACTAGTTTTCCAGTACAGGTAGGGTTAACTACAGTACAGGTAGGGTTAACTACAGTACAGGTAGGGTTAACTACAGTACAGGTAGGGTTAACTACAGTACAGGCAGAGTTAACTACAGTACAGGCAGGGTTAACTACATTACAGGCAGGGTTAACTACAGTACAGGTAGGGTTAACTATAGTACAGGTAGGGTTAACTACACAGGTAGGGTCTACAGTACAGGTAGGGTTAACTACAGTACAGGTAGGGTTAACTACAGTACATGTAGAGTTAACTACAGTACAGGTAGGGTTAACTACAGTACAGGCAGGGTTAACTACAGTACAGGTAGGGTTAACTACAGTACAGGTAAGGTTAACTACAGTACAGGTAGGGTTAACTATAGTACAGGTAGGGTTAACTACATTACAGGTAGGGTTAACTACAGTACAGGCAGAGTTAACTACAGTACAGGCAGGGTTAACTACATTACAGGTAGAGTTAACTACAGTACAGGTAGGGTTAACTACAGTACAGGCAGGGTTAACTACAGTACAGGCAGGGTTAACTACAGGACAGGTAGGGTTAACTACAGTACAGGCAGGGTTAACTACAGGACAGGGAGGGTTAACTACAGTATAGGCAGGGTTAACTACAGTACAGGTAGGGTTAACTACAGTACAGGTAGGGTTAACTACAGTACAGGTAAGGTTAACTACAGTACAGGTAGGGTTAACTACAGTAAAGGCAGGGTTAACTACAGTACAGGTAGGGTTAACTAGAGTACAGGTAGGGTTAACTACAGTACAGGTAGGGTTAACTACAGTATAGGGAGGGTTAACTACAGTACAGGTAGGGTTAACTACAGTACAGGCAGGGTTAACTACATTACAGGTAGGGTTTACTACAGTTCAGGTAGGGTTAACTACAGTACAGATAGGGTTAACTACTGTACAATTAAATTCAGTTTAATTTTATTCAAAGTTTTTGAGGTTCACGAGCCTCGGGGGCTTTTAAGTTTTGGATGTTGATAATTAGCACAAAGGTTTAATCTCTATTTATTCACGATTTGGGTTCATGGAAACGCCTTAACATAGAAATGCCTCAATATGGAATATGACCAAAAAAGAGCTGTAACCCCTCAAAAGATATAATTTTGATGCGTTTCTGCGGTTTTTTTTCCAAAGAGGGGGTTGGAAATAAAATCTTTTTTAATTTGATCAACTGTTATTCATTTTTTAGAATCTCCACTAAACGCAAGAATATTGTGAAGAATATCTCTGAAGAGGAGAAAATCGAGGATAAGGAGGAAAAGGAGACTAATAATAATGACGGAAAGCAAGGTGAAGAGAACGATGAGAAAAAGGATGAGGAGAACGATGAGAAAAAGGATGAGGAGAAAGATGAGAAAAAGGATGAGGAGAAGGACGAGGGGAAGGAAGAGGAGGAGAAGAGAGATAGAGAGAAGGATGAAGATGGTAGAGATTCTCCGGACCAGGTATTTTAACATTTATACATTTAGGATTTTACGGTTTTTATGTTAAACCCTTTCTCTAAGCGCACTAATGATTGAGTTTTCCTTGTTTTTCTATCTGATCATGATAATTTTTAATTGCAGTTCAAATTGTGATTTACGAAATCATGCTGGAGAAGTAATGAATGAAATTGGAAGACTTTTTATAACCAAAAAATACATATATTACTAACATGCAAATTATATCCTGTTTTGCTTTTATTTATCAGCTATGCATAATAATGCATTATCTGGAACTAACCATGACCCGTATTTATTTGAAATAAAGATGATAAAATAATCGCAGGAAATGCTTTAAAATTGATGTTTGCTTAAAATGAGGCTGACAGTATTTTCTTTTCTTGAAAATCTATTGAAATTTTATCCAATTTTGAGAGAATTTTATCCGGTATTTTCTCAGAATTTCATAATCTTGGGTATAACAAGTTTCTTATTTGTTCCGAGACGAAAGAGTAACATTTTATACCGAAGCTTGTACATCATAAAAAACGGGAATTGTGCAGTGTAACAATGTCGGGACACTGACTCATTTTAAAGTTGATTTTCTAACTTCTGAGTCTAAAACTAAAGAATAAAATGTTCCGACTTAAAACAGCTGATGACCAATGGTTACGAAATATCTTTCCGTAAATCCCTTTCTCTGATAGGTTAAGATTTTTCCCGGGAAATTCAAATTTCCGTTCACGGTTATATTGAGAACGTTTAATATTTAAGAGCAACTCATTATTTTACAGAACTTTTAAACTGTAACTTAAATTTCGCGCATTCTTTAGTTTTAGACTCTGGTAAAACAAAATTATTTCTTATAACAACATCAAATACACATATGTTCGCGGACATGTCGTCTTTCTAGTTCACAGCTTTATGTGTCTCACTGTTAATGCTAAACCAACTTTTGTTTAGTTTGAAGAGATGAAGATTACAGTGCCTCAAACTGATTATATTCTCGGTCTAGCTGATCTTACAGGTTTACTTAGTTTTTCTCTTTTAGGAAAAATAAAAAATGAGGTTTCTTTCCTGGTGAAAAATATAAATTGATAAAAATATCTATTTATGTCATTGTAAACGGAGGGAGCTCAAGCCTACAACCTAGATTGAAGGTTTGACAGCGATTATTATTATTATTATTAATGGGTAAAATTTTAAGTGCGAAAAAGTTTTTGCCGGGATTTTTATTTTTTCTAGTTTGTCTAAGATCAAAATGAAAGTATTTTCACACCGAAACGCTTTTTTTGCACGCATGATACCCATTTCAATAACATATATAGTTTTATTCAGTTTTACTCAAAATGTTTAAGAGCAGGTCTATAAAGTTACTTAATCACCCTGTTGAAGGGTGATTAAGTAACTTTATCACCCTACAATGAGACAAATTAGGTATGAAATTTGAAATTTTAACAACAGGATGAAATACTTTTTCACCCTGTTGTAGGGCGATAAAGTCACTTAATCACCCTACAATGGAAAATATTAGGTGTGATAAATTCCATCAAATTGACCATACTTTATTTAGAAAACTCACGAAGAATTTTCTAATTTGTAATTGTGAAAACATTTTCAAAGTTGATAATTACAGTTTACACCTACGATCTATCTATCTTAACCTAGTTTACCCTTGGTTTGTGCGTGCATATCAGACACGTGGATTTTGTGTGCTTGCTCCCGTAGGCAGTCTATGTTCCCCATTTATTGTTATGGTGTATGTGGTTGTATTGTGCAGGGAGAGAGGGGGGAGGGACGTTCAGAGTTTTCAAATCAATTAAGACCCATGATATTTAAATACAATCAAAGAAATTATTAGAGTTATTATTTTCAGGAGAGCTGATGAGGAATGCTATTAACAGCCTGACCTCGGGAAATCTAGAGGCTTGTTTTATTCTCTTGACATTCCTTCAGGTAATTTATAGATAGTATCCTTGATCTTGTATCAACGGACAGTCCTTTATTAATGTCCTTGACATTTTATCAATTTCATAAGACTTTGCATTGAAATTTTTAATTTGTAGACTTTGCATTGATTTTTTTAATTTGTAGACTTTGCATTGAATTTTTTAAATTTGTAGACTTTGCATTGAATTTTTTAATCTGTAGACTTTGCATTGAATTTTTTAATTTGTAGACTTTGCATTGAATTTTTTAATCTTTTTAAAATCTAGATATTTATTTACGTACATTTTATCAATTTCATAAGACTTTGCATTGAATTTTTTAATCTGTAGACTTTGCATTGAATTTTTTAATCTGTAGACTTTGCATTGAATTTTTTAAATTTGTAGACTTTGCATTGAATTTTTTAATCTTTTTAAAATCTAGATATTTATTTACGTATCATCATCATAGTTTACAAGATTGTTAACATGGATTTAACACAAAACTTTCTTACGATATTTTCTTTGTAAATACAATTATAAATATATAAGTTCGAAATTCGAATTTTAACAGATACATTAATTTTCGTTTTTTCATGTCTGAATTGCTGGTAAATTTATATTCAAGTATTGGTAAGGCAGCAGTTCGAGAGAAAATACTACATTATATATTAAGGGTAGCGTTCTTTTATGAAATCTGACTGTGAGATATTACATACACAGTGTGTGTTATCTCTTATTAGAAAAGGCTACAATTAACAGTGTGCATGCTTTCACATAAACATACACGGGAGCGAGTTTCCATTTTTACATTAGAGGAATTTAATGTGAGCTTCAGAACGAGGAACATTATCCGTTCTTCGTTTATATTGAGGCTACATTTTACGCGAAAATATGTAAGTTCATTTATGTTGAGGCTTCATAAGCAGGCGAAAGAAGGAACACAATAATTAATACGATATACGAAGGAACATAATAATTGAGAAATTTAATAAATGCGAACATTGATGGTTCGTCTTAATAATATTGAGGCTTCATTAGCATGGTGTCCGAAGGGACTAGATATTTAAAAAATATACTAAATACGAACATTGATGGTTCGTTAGTATCTTTTAAGCTATGAAGCAATTATGTTAGCTCGTTGTATTGAGCTATAAATTAAAGATAGCGTTGCTGCGTAGTTGTCCTATCTTCTTGAGACATCCTGGGTCTGTCGGTTCAGGAGGCGTTGCAGTTTCATCAGACTGAATCAATAAAAAGATAATTAGTTTATTTTTAAATACAATTCAGATTGAGGAGGGAAATTCAGTTTTTGGCTCAAGTCCTTATAGTTTGCGGATCATTCTCCCAAAACTTTCAATAAAGATTTATTGATTAAACCAAATTATTTCAGATTATTTATTTAACGGGACAAAATTGCAGTAGTAGACTTTTATATCCGAGATATCAAATTAACGGAAAATAGATAAAAGAAAAATTAGTTTTTTGGATTCAAACAATTAACTTTAGACTTTAAGTTGAAATTACTTTCCGTACACAATTTAAATTCTTAAAATTTTAAAATTCTATTAGATAGCGTGTACATTAGTTTCGGTTCAAGAGTTTCAACCTTTACAGTCCAAAATGTTCCGTGTGCACACCCCTGCTCTCTGTATATATAAAAAAAAAGATTTAGAATTCATTAGTGATGTAGGGGATCCTCACGGGAGCTTATGGAAATATATTTTTTACCGTTATTTTTCGCCGAGAAGTACCGATATGAGGTCCCCCAGCTCCTCTGAAGTTCGACAGATTCAAGGATATTCTCGCACTCATTCATCTTCTCGGGTACGGTTTACTAGGTAAAGAGAGGACTGTTTAGAAACGGAAAACAAGAAAAATTTCTTCCATTTTCCTTTAACAGCAAGGCCTTCGGGATTATGATTGAGCGTGTGGGTTGCATGAATTCTTAATATGTAGACTTTACATTAAACTTTTTAATTTGTAGACTTTGCATTGATTTTTTTTAATTTTCAGACTTTGCATTGATTTTTTTTTTATTTGTAGACTTGGCATTGATTTTTTTTAATTGTAGACTTTGCATTACATTTTTTTTAATTGTAGACTTAGCATTGATTTTTTTTTAATTTGTAGACTTTGCATTGATTTTTTTTTAATTTGTAGACTTTGCATCGAATTTTATTTAATTTGTAGACTTTGCATTGATTTTTTTAAAATTTGTAGACTTTGCATTGATTTTTTTTAATTGTAGACTTTGCATTGCATTTTTTTTAAATTTGTAGACTTAGCATTGATTTTTTTTAATTTGTAGACTTTGCATTGAATTTTCTATTTGTACACTTTGCATTGAATTTTTTTAATTTCGTAGACTTTGCATTGAATTTTTTTTAATTTGTCGCCTTAGCATAGAATTTTTTAATTTGTAGACTTTGCATTGAATTTTTTTTAACTTGTAGACTTAGCATTGAATTTTTTTTAATTTGTAGACTTAGCATTGAATTTTTTATAATTTGTAGACTTTGCATTGAATTTTTTTTTAATTTGAAGACTGCATGGCATTTTTTAATGTTAACTAAACTTTTTTCACGTTTTAAATTTCTCTGTCCCAGAAATCCGCATTTCCCTCCTAAACTTACATGAATTAAAGATTTTAAAATTTTGTCATCCGCTCATATTTTTCTTAAGTCAAATTTTTTGAATTTCAACGTTCCCTGAAAAGCTTTTAGATTACAATTCTTTGAAGCTGCTCATATATCTTAAATCTATATACAGATGTAATCTCTGCTTGTCTGTCTGTTTGTTTCTCCGATCATAACTGATGAACCCCTCGACCAATTTTCCTCAAATTCTGATTGGGGAACACGGGAGAACCACGGGGATGTTCTTTTCTTTGTTTGAGATTCTAAGTTGAGTGGGTCGACTTTTAACGGAAAAAAAGCTAAAATCGTAATTTACGACAAGGGGCGGGTAAACGTCGGGACCAACTATGACTCCTCTATGTTCACAAGCTAGTATTCAATATATGTTTTGTTTAGAATATGCATGAAGGGTTTCTACAGATCCCTGATACCCCCTACCAAGTCAGCAAGAAGATGTCTACTCTCAAGCAGAGTATGCGCAAGGTGGGTGTCTTTGTCTACAGCCGTCCAGGGACACCACGCTGAGACAGAAAAATTCAAATGACATCTTACATATTGTTTATACAAGTTAGGGAAAACATATCGATCTCTAAAATAGAATGCTCGTGAAATTATTCTTTCAATTAGTTTGGAGGTCATCGTTGTCAATTTGTATATTGGTAGAATTCCTTTGGAGTCAACCAAAAATAGTTCTGATGTGAAAATGGTCCGAAATTAGCGATTTTCGCCTCTCATTGGCTAGTCGGCGCTAGGATTGGATAACTTCCCCTGATTTAGGACGTTAAACCCGTCAAGCTTTTAAGTTTATTCAGTGGATCACTACCCAAGAGGTATCTAAAGCAAAAGTTTTGACCTTAGATCCAGTTAAAAAAATCACCTGCTTTTGTTTCTGAATATTTTCAGCAGTGCTTAGGGCCCATTTAATTTTGATGCGGATCAGGATCCGGCTCCGGATCCTGGATCCGCACTTGATCCTGATCCAGGTCATTTCCTTACTGGATTTTTTTAACAAAAAATAATTTTCAAATTTTGTTTAAAGTTTCTCGCTTATTTTTATCATAAAACTTGATAAACCATTCAGAAATGAGGAAATTTTTATAATCTCTTTTTTTTAAAGTTCAGATTTGGGGTTTAGGAGTAAAAAAGTTTTTTTTGCAGTTTTTGGTTGATATTTTACCCCTTGGATCATCTGGATCCAGGAAGCCAAAATCTTGCGGATCCAACGGATTCCGATCCGGATCTGGATCTTACGCACTGATTTTCCGCATTGAATTCAATATTTTTTCCTTTTTTTCATAATTTTCGTGAAACAAATGAAAGTATTTGATTGATTCTCATTGAAGAGTTTTACATTCGACAACACTTTTTAAATAACATTTGTTTAGGTTGAAGACGCCTGCTATGCGATCAATGTTCGTGGATCGGAGATACCGAAGAGTCATCTCGCCGATATATTCGAGAGATCGGCCGACGCCGAAGACGGTTACGAGTAGTAAATCCGCCAATGTTTTCAATATGTTTAAATTTCCGGTTTTATAAAAATTGTTCTTGTCGTTAAAACCGTAAATCGTAAACTGAATCGTGAAAATTGAATCAACGGCTAAAAATAAGCCGATTCTTACGTTTTTCTTATTCTAGATCACTACGTATTGTTCATGATTGATCCAGTGATTACCGGAACGGCTGTGATGAAAAATATTTGTCCAATTTTCACAAATGCTAAAAATGTAAATTGTAAATTTTTGATTCGTATATTTTTACTCTGCAATGCTGTTAGGTCAATTTGAACAGTTCTCTTTTGGTAAATTTTTAGATTTATTCTCTTTCCAGCAAAAGGGTTTGAATTAAAGAGCTGACCGTGAATGAAAATTCCGATTTTCTAGCGCCCCTTTCAAATTCTAAGCATTTTATTTTTGAAATTCTGTTGTGTTTTCAGATTTGAAGGAATAAAGATTTAGTTCTCGTCAAATTTTGTAAATTTTTGATTATTTTCTTCCACAATTGTTTTTTTTTTCAGCAATGAGAATAGATAAAATGGATAAGATTGAATCTATTGTCCCGAATTGTCCGTCTGGTCTCTGTATTTCCAAACAGGACTTCTTGAAACCTGATTTCTCCGTAGACAACTTCTTCATAGAGCAGAGTGTGAAGGACACCCCCTTGGACACGCTCAGAGATGATCTAGGAATATATCTAAAGGTAAATTCCTTCTGACAATCCATTCCATCCGGATCCGGGTACATATTCGGCCGGATCCGGGTGCATATTCGGCCGGATTCGGGTCCATTCTAATTGGATCTAAATCGAAATTTGGTTCCATACCAGATCCATATCCAGATTTAGCCCTTAATCAGATTATTATCGTTTTCTCTTTTTTTCACAAAATTTTCATTTTATTGGTTTCTATTTATTTTTACGGGAAAAAGCCTTCAAAATTGAAATATATGGGTTAAACCCATTAAACAGGAAGTCGGGTGTTGGGGTCTTAAAAACATAAGAAAAATGTAATTTTTTCATTTGGGCCTTTGTTGTTAACCTGCTTTATTTTCTAGGTATTAAGATCGAGTATGATTGAGCTGATTAACGACGATTATGCTGATTTTGTGAATCTTTCCACTAATCTGGTTGGGCTGGACTCCAGTATTGTGAAGCTTCAGGAGCCTCTTATTAAGTAAGATTTAAACGCCAGACGATGTAAGTGGAGGAAATATAAATTATAAGCTAGCTTTTTTAATATCATACTTGAATCAGTTTATAGTCTAAATTCGTCATGTTAATGTCTCTAGTCAAATTATAACACAACGACTACATCTCTATTCAAATTATAACACAACGACTACATCTCTATTCAAATTATAACACAACGACTACATCTCTAGTCAAATTGTAACACAACGACTACATCTCTAGTCAAATTCTAACACAACGACAACATCTGCAATCAAATTGTAACACAACGATTACATCTCTAGTCAAATTATAATACAACGACTATCTCTAGTCAAATTGTAACACAACGACTACATCTTTAGACAAATTTAACACAACGACTACATCTATAGTCAAATTGTAACACAACGACTACATCTATAATCAAATTGTAACACATCGACTACATCTCAATTCAAATTGTAACACAACGACTACATCTATAGTCAAATTATAATACAACTACTTCCTCTCTTGTCCTCTCTTGTCCTCTCTTAAAACAGCGATTATATCTCTTTTCCCTGAAAAAAGGTCCTCTATTTTCNCTTTTTGCACTCAAAACAGTGTTTGGCATGCCTTCCCGCAAATACAGAAGGATACATTATAATATATAGTCCGCGGACTACAAAAGGAAGTAGTTTCAGGAGACTTCAGAGAATGATACTGAACTATACAGGACAGAGGGATACTGTATAATATATAGTCCTTTAATTGGGACTACAGTTGACTTCAAAGGGGAGTAGTCTCAGGAGACTACTCAGGACTTCAGAGAGAAATACAGAATTTTACAGAGGGATACATTTCAGTATATAGTCCTTGAATTGGGACATGTAGTAGACTTAAATTTAATATAAAATAACATCATTTTCAATGCGGGGGGGGGTAAAAATCGCCCAAGGGGGGCCAAACAATATTTCGCGCTTCGCGCGAAAACTTGCCTGACTTTAACTATTTTAATTTAAAACTAATCTAGAGTCCAAACTGAAGTTGAACTAGCGAGCAAAGGAATTGAATCAACACTAAACACTGTGAAAACTAAACTAGAGCAACAAGCAGCTATAAGGTACGCTAGGTTTTTTTTTGTGTAAAATATTTCGTGGTTCGGGGTTTATGCATAAATGTAAAAAAATTATTTATTTTGTTCCAAAAACGTAATATTTCTTGAAAAGATGTTGGTATAAAGCTTAAAAGCTATTTCTCTAACTTTAATTTATAATAATTTATACTTTTTAGGGAAAAGAAAGAGAATTTGTCTAGCTTACAGCATATTTGGGAAACATTGGGCAAAATCGAGCGTATGCTTGCAAAAGAAACGCAAGGTAAAGTAACGTTATAAATCTGAGTAATTTTTATCCTTTTCAACTTTTTTTCATTTTCTAGTTTTTTTAAAGTATTAAGATTTTTTTTAAAATTTACATTTCATTATTTTTCATTAAAATTTTTTTTTTTACTAAGGTGATGCTTGTATTCCTACCGATGTTGCTGAAAGAATAGCCTCTGATGTAAATCATCTTCTCTTCTCTGTTTCAAAGATGAAGGTATTACATCTTGAACACGTTTAACTTTTAATTTATTTTATTTTAAGACTGGTTTATTTAGGAGTCCTGTATGATTCAGGAGATGCAACCTAGGATAGATATGGTTTGTGATAAACTTAATTCTTCCCTTGATCTTAGTCTTATTCAGGGATTACAGGTCAAATTTATACTCTAAGTAATGTAGGTTTATAATACAGGGAGTCCCACGAAACATGACAATAGGAAGACGACTTGAAAGTCGTCTTTGGTATTCGAATTTATTTGTGACATTCAGTCTTCTATCTACTTTAACGTGCATGATTCTTGAAACAATTATCACATAATTCTCCTAGCCCTGGCATTTCCAAAAAGTGGTCTGCGTTTTTTGTGCTTTCAATATTACCGGAGATATAAAGAGTTTGGTTAAGATTTCAATTTTGTGAAATAAAATCAAAATTGTCGAAATCTGAACGAAATTCTTCATATCTCGGGCAATATTGAAAGCACAAAAAAGGCAGACCACATTTTGGAAATGGCAGGACAAGGGAAATTTTGTGATTATTATCTCTAGAAATTTACTTCTAAAATTAGATTGATAAATAAACGCAGCAAATTATATCAAAAATCAAGACGACATTCAAGTCGTCCTGCATACTGTCATGTTTCGTGGGACACCCTGTATTACAAGGCTCTCTGGGCGCTGCGCGGCCATCTTCTATTTCAATTGTGAACATTTTCTCTTTGTATACACTATACATTGTAAAACAAAAACAAAAAGTTCGCGGATTTTACAAAAAACATCGTGGATTTTCAAAATTTACTGAAAATATAATTTGAGGGATGGAAATTTTTGAAATTTTGATTATTCACAAACCAATTTCCTGGAGTCATATGATCTGTTCCCGATAAGTTCAGCCGTTTTTACGTTTATTGATTACAAACAGACACAACAGACACCCAGACAAGCTAAGTATCTACGTATATATATACGTTATTGTGTGTCTATCTTCTTTTTTGTGTGTTTGTATCCAATAAAACGGCTGAACCGATCGGGCCAAAATATTTTGTGGGATCTCGCGTGACCCCAGGGAAGGTTAATGGATGATTGAATTTTCAAAAATTTGCCTCTAAACGAAATTCGATTTTCGAGAAAAAAAATTTTTAATCCCCACCATTTTTTTAAATCCGCGAACTTTTTTTTACAGTGTGTACAAAGAAGACATGTTCACAATTGAAATAGAAGATTGATGCGAAACGCCCAAAAACCCTAGTATATAAATATAGACTTATTATTGTATAGCTAAATAAATTTTTTTGTTTTTTACTAGATCTGTATTAAATTCCAGGCCTTTAAAAAGTCGAAACTTTGTAAAGTGAGTTCTAAAACTACTGCCATATTTCTGTAATATTTGAAAAAGGATTTATTAATTGATTGATTGATTGATTAGGAAGGGAAGTGTGTGAATATATCCCAGTGCTGCCGAATTTATGCAACTATTGACCGAATATCCTGTGCAGAACAATTAGGTGAAAATAATGAAAAAAATTAAATGAATAAATTAAAAATCAAAAATCAAAAATCAAAGAATGAAAGAAAAAAGTTCTAATTTATTTTTTTTTAGTCCGGGAGAAGGTTGTTAACCCTGTACTGAAAACTATTCTCACAGAATCCTGCCTAGGAACATTTAAATATTTAATTACATTTTGTTTTCAATTATTAAACCTTCAACTTAGTACTCATCACTATAGTTTCAGTAGAAGTAAATATTTACATTTACATTTTGTTGAATTATTGAGAACTAGCTGAAGCTGAAAAAAAAATTTTAAAGAAAAAATACATTTGAATTTTTAAAAATAAATTTATTTTGGAAAAAAAGTTCGAATTTCTTTTTTCCTATGTCACTGGGGTATCCATGGGTTTCCTTAAAAAAAATCAGCGTTCGTCCCACTGCGCTTTGTCGTAAATTAAGATTTTAACTATTTTTCCCAAGACAAGACGATCCACTTAGAATCTTAAAATCAAGCTAAGAACATTCTCATAGTCTTCCCGAGTTTCCCAATCAAAATTTGAGGCATATTTGTCCAGGGGAAGAGCGGACAAACAAACAAACAAAACTTATACATAGATGTAAAAAAAACTAAATTTGTTTAACATTGTTACTCCCCGGGCCCCATGGGTTCCCTCAAAATAATTTCAGCCCATTGGGTCCAGCCTTTTGGGCAGCTTTAGCTGACATAAAAATATATTAGCTTGGGAACTCAGCTCTGCCCAGGTTACTAAAAGTTACTAATGCTGTGTAACCTGGGCAGAGATTTTCCCATCCCATCCATTTTTACCGGGAAACTAAATTTTCGCTATTAAAGTTGACCTTTTCAATTCCGAATCCCAAAACCAAGCTAAGAACATTCCAGTGGGTCACCTGAGTTCCCCAATCAAAATTAAAGGGAAATCGGTCCAGGGGTTCCTGAGTTATGATCAGACCAACAATTAAACAGAGATTTACAACTTTATATAAATATGCATATTGCATACATACAAACTAGCTGAAGAAGTGATGAAAAAATTGGTTTTTAAAAAAAATTTAATTTTTTAGTCTATGTTACCCCCTAGATAGTAGGTACCCATTGGTTCCCTCAAAGAAATTTAGCCAATTTGGTCCAGCCGTTTGGCCAGCTATAGCTATTAGCTAACTATATATGAGCTAAGAGCTTTATTATATAGATAATTATTAGTAGTTATTTTTTCAAGGATTTTTGATGAGTTTCTGAAACAATGATAATTAAATGTTGTTGAATATTTAATGTGTTGTATAGAGAATGATGCGCAAGGTTTACGAGGTGTATACCAGCTGGTTCTACAAACTATACCTCAATACCTCTCACAGTTAGGTAATTTAAACATTATTGACAAGGTGTATACAGCTGGTTCTACAAACTATACCTCAATATCTCTCACAGTTAGGTAATTTAAACAACATTGTCGAGGTGTATACAGTTGGTTCTACAAACTATACCTCAATATCTCTCGCAGTTAGGTAATTTAAACTACATTGACGAGGTGTAAACCAGCTGGTTCTACAAACTATACCTCAATATCTCTCACAGTTAGGTAATTTAAACATTATTGACAAGGTGTATACCAGCTGGTTCTACAAACTATACCTCAATACCTCTCACAGTTAGGTAATTTAAACAACATTGACGAGGTATATACAGCTGGTTCTACAAACTATACCTCAATATCTCTCACAGTTAGGTAATTTAAACTACATTGACGAGGTGTAAACCAGCTGGTTCGACAAACTATACCTCAATATCTCTCACAGTTAGGTAATTTAAACGCCCACAACCAACAACATTTTTCGATGGGTTTATACTTTTAAACAAAAATTTTAATGGCTTTGGAAAAGGTTGATAGTAGTCGCTCTACTTTGTTATCCCTTTATTTTTGCAACTTAATAGTCTATATGTTTAAGTTGAACCACTTTTGCGCCGGCTAAAGTTGATTTTAAGGGGTTCAACTTAGTCTTTGCGATTCAACTTTGATTTGGTTCGAATAAAATATATTCCCAGAGTATTCTTTATTGAAAAATAGTGTCTTTTAAACGTTTAATTTTAAGCAAACAATAAAGAATTAGACTTACTCTCTCTCTTTCTCTTTAAAATTTATTTTTTATTAAAAAACAGCAAATTAAAGTCTTAAGAGATTGCGGTGCCAATGACAACACCCCCCCCCCCTTCTCAGTTATGGGGCTCAAGGGAACTGTAAGAGTAATTTCAAGTGACCCTGGCAATACCCGATTGTAAACAGCTTCCTCGAAAGCTTTGTCTGATCAAGTATGTACTGAATCTTTCTGTTTTTTTTTTCCTTTAAACTATTTATTGGGGGGGGTTAAGAAAACAAATACTAATGATAATATCTGATATTTAAATGTTGAAATTTTAGTTTTATATTTTCCCCGGGAAACCCCCAGGAGTTCTTTAAGTACTACAATGATTCGGTTTATTTTCTCAGGAACAGGATTTTAAACTTATTCTATTATTTTTTTCTTCTATTTTTTTAAAGTCTGATATTCATTGGTTTAAAAACAACTGGAGCTGAAGTATATTTTTTAAAATTAAATTGTAAGAGAAATATTTCTTAAATGATTATGTATTTTCGGACGGGTTTTATTTTTATTTTAATTTTAAGAAAAATAAAGATTGAGACGAAATCAGTTATAATATCCTCTGTTTGTTAATAGTGAACTTGAGAAATATTTGGTAACAGAAGAAAGTGTTCTAAGGCTCAGGTAAGGCTTGTTCCAATTTTAACAGTTTCAAGATTCATTGAAATTGAAATTAACTTTTCGTGAATTAAAGGGGATGGTGGAGATTTCATGTTTGATGTAAAGGGGGGGGGGGCTGCCTTCAGTTTTGGTTCAAATCTTCCAATTTTTAGGCTGCACTCCTAATTAGTGATCGAAATTCCAAAAATAAAATAAAATTGAATTTAATGACCTCTAATGACCTCCACAAATAGAAAATATTTCAACAACGGCTTTATGCATATCAAACAAAAGCTAGGAACCCAGGGAATACAGTAGCAGCAACAAATCCAGTGTTTGACCTTCTAATGACCTCTTACGACCTCTAATGACCTAAATGACCTCCAAAAATGAAAATGTTTTAACTATGGCTTTATGCATGATGAAACGAAAGCTAGGAACCCAGGGAATACAGGAGCAGCAACGAATACAGTGTTTAACCTTCTAATGACCTCTAATGACCTAAAATGACCTCTAAAATGAAATGTTTTAACTATGGCTTTATGCATATTAAACGAAAGCTAGGAACCCAGAGAATACAGGAGCAGAAACGAATCCAGTGTTTAACCTTCGAATGACCTCTAACGACCTCTAATGACCTAAAATTACCTCCAAAATAACAATGCTTAAACTATGGCTTTATGTATATGAAACGAAAGCTAGTAACCCAGGGAATACAGTATCCTATTATCACAACAATATTATTATTTTATATATCTTTGAAGTTTACCTATTGCTTAAATGGTCTTATTATAAAAAATTATGAATTTTGGTAGGTTCAACTACTTTCAAATTGAAAAACCAAAAAGCTCCCCCCCCCCAAAAAAAAAACAAAAACAATAAAACCCAATAAAACCCTATATAACCCTATATAACCCTATATAACCCACTGGATTGTTTTTTTTAACGGATTTTATCCAACCCTGCTTAAAGGACTTGCAAGTGGTCTACCATGTAAAGATGTGATGCCCCATTCACAACAGTAGTATCATAAAAACTGAATTTTTGTTATTGTTTCTCCACAAGAGTGACTTGCGCAAATGCGCATTTCCACTGTAGGAAAACATCAGAATTAAACACTTTTAAGCCTAGAGAAACGACAACATCTTCCACAATTTTTGATGAGATAAAGGTTTCAAGTGTACCGTTGTGAATCGGGCATTGTTATCTTTGCATGGAGGGTCACTTGGAATTACACTTTCAGTCCCTTTTAAGCAAAGATTTTGTTTTAATCCAACTGAGAGTCTTTGTTCCAGGAACCAGCCTAGCTATATAAAGTTCCATGAGAGCTGGAACCTGGCAGTATATTTCCAGATTAGGTTCCAGGAGATTGCAACGCCGTTCGAACTCTCGCTAGGAACACAGATGTACTATTCTTATTTCGCATAAAGAAATTTTATCTGTTTTGAAAAAACGATTCACCGACAAAGGGTCAAACGACAAAGGGTCAAACGACACAGGGTCAAACGACACAGGGTCAAACGACAAAGAGTCAAAAAAATGCGACAAAAGGGCACATTTTTTTTTAATTTTGACGGTTATTATTTTTTTATTATTATTTAAGGTTAGGTTAGGTACATTCTGGGCCGAGCGCTGCGCCTAGAACAGACTGGGGAGCCGAGCGCTGCGGCCACGGGTTAGGTTAGTTAAGACACTTTCTGGCCCGAGCGCAGCGGCTAGGACAGGCTAGGGGGCCGAGCGCTATTTTCTGGGCCGAGCGCTGCGGCTAGGACAGGCTAGGGGGCCGAGCGCTGCGGCAACATGGTCAATTATATTGCCAACCCGACCATTATGGAAGCCAGAATCAGACTAAAGTTTTAAATCTTCAAAAAAGTTTGGCGGATTTTTGTGATTAAAATTGCGAGTTTCCTATGATTCAAATCAAAAAATATTTTTATCATATTGACCTTTTGTCGTTTGACCCTTTGTCGCACTTTTGACCCTTTGTCGTTTGACCCTGGGGCGTTTGACCCTTTGTCGGTGAATCGAAAAAACAGACCGCTTTTAAAGTTAAACTGAAGATGGGATTTTAAGTGCTTCTCCACTTCTATCTGTGGATTGGCATGTCCGATTCACAATCACAACATTATTTCCCTTTAAAACTTTATCTGAATGACAATGAGGAGGACGTCGTCTTTTTTATCTGGAAAAATGTTGAATGATCAATATTTGTTTCATTGTCGCTGCAGCAAAAAAATCGCAAGCTACTTATGATTTAAGAAAAAAAAACTGATTCTGAAAATAATCAATTTTAAAGTATTAAAAAAAGAATTTCTCATTAGTTTTTGAAAAGAAATAGGTTAATAGGGTAAAAGATGTGAATCGTACATTCCACGTTTTCAGTTGCTTAGTTATTTTTAAGAAAATAGAATTTAACCTCTGTTGTAAAGGAGGTGATATGCTGGAAAGAGCAGAGTTTAGTGACCCTAAACTCTTCCTGCGCTGCTCGGAGCAATTACTGTCAGCGCTGCGGAACTGTTTCGACCAGCAAATATTTCTGCTGCCACTAGCGGACAAGTTCTTCAAGCTAGCCCTGCAGATTATATCAAGGTTATTTAATGCTTAGGATCCTGATTCGTTAGATCCGCAACATTTTGGCTTCCTAGACCGGGATCCGGATTCGAAAAAATATGCGGATCCACGGAGTAAAACATTAATCAAATATCGAAAAAAAAATTCTTTTTGCACTCAAAACCCTTTTTTTGCATTGACGAAAAAAGATAGATTATCAAAAATGTCCTTTTCTCTGAATGATTCATCAAGTTTGAGCACAAAATATACGAAAAAAAGAAGAAAAATAAGTTTATGTTTTTCCTTTGATAAACAAATTAGAAAATCTTAAAGAAATATTCAAGCCCTGGATCCGGATGCGCATCAAAATGTAATGATCCTAAGCACTGTTTCAAGGTGTATCTGATGAATTCAATTTTGAAAAATGTACAACAGTACACACAGTACTAGAATAGTGTTCTTGTGACACATTTTAAGAAGGCTAAACGAAATCGTACAGGAGTACAGTGTTTATTTACAATAGTTCACACTACACACAGTACTGGAATAGTATTCTTGGGACACATTTTAAGAAGGCTAAACGGAATCGCACAGGAGTACAGTGTTTATTTACAATAATTCACACTACACACAGTACTAGAATAGTGCTGTATGGACTCATTTTAAGAAGGCTAAACGGCATTGTACAGGAGTACAGTGTTTATCTACGATAGTTATTATCTCTAGATACCGAGTTTGGGCTGGTCGCTGTGTTGACCTCTATGAGAAGGAAAAGGAGGAAACTAAGAATAAAATTGTGAAATCTGTTACTTCTAAGGATCTTTTAAATATTCAGGTATATTAAGCATCTAGGGGCATACCGACTATGTAAGGTAGTTGAACTGAGAATGCAGTGTTGTGGACAAATTCTTAAGGATTCATTTGAGACATAATATACTTTTTAAAGATCTGTAAATCCTGAGTTTGAGCGCAAAGTCGACTTTCAAAATCGTACTTTTTCGGTGGATACGTTTTCAGAATTGTTTTTTTTTAAATTATGTGAGCAAAATTCTACAGTAAACTAATTAGTTGGTTAGAAACAGGTTGAGCAAATGAAAATTAATCTTATCATCGAACATAAGTAATCTTATTGAATTATTAATTTCTTACTATAATCTCTTATTATTCACAAAGATGTTCTGCTGATTTTCTGGAATTCTTATTGAAAAGACAACATTTGAAGAATTTGTAGAAACTGCAAATAAATTCACAGAAAATAAAAAATTCAATTTAATGATGTAAACGCAATAATTAATTCTAACTTTGATTTATTTTTCGTCGCCGTTATTTTATAATTTGAAAACAGGATTCTGAAAACGTACCCACTCAAATTCATTATTTTGAACGTCGACTATGTACTCAAACTTAGTGATACATCGTAGAAACGTTATATATACTCAGTTTAAATACCTCACATAGCCGGTCTGTCCCTTTAAAATCTTAATGCGTTTGTTAAGTACAGAGATATGTGTGTGTTAACTTATCGAAGCCTTCGTGTATTCGGGCTCCAATTTACACAGTGCGCTGTGTTGAGTTCCTTGTGTGCGTAGTGCACACTGGAAATTGCACTTGCAGCTGAATACAAGAGGGGTTCGATAAGTTTACACACACATGTCTGTTTTAAGAGTACCGTTGTAAATCGGTTGCATGGAGGGTCACTTTGTTTTTTGCTTCCTTGTGTCTTCATATTTTGTTTCTTTTTAAGGTTTTCTTTGAACTTTTTGTGAAAGAGGGGGGTGGGGCGGTAACTTTTATAACTATACGTCTGAGCTCTCTGAGCAAGGTTATAATGCAAGGAAAGTTAATCAGTTGCGTATACACTTCGTACATATTGAAACCAGTTCTCTCTCGGCAGATTTTGTAAACAATAGTAGATATATCAGTGTTCGTTTAGTATCCGAGGAGGATAAAAGCATTGAATTTTGAAAATTTTGATAATTCACATAATATTTTTTTATTACCAGAATGTTTCATTGATTTTTTTATGTGAATGATGGATCCCATGTCCGGCTGTGACATCCGTCTTTTGTTTACATTACCCTCCAGAGACACTACACTGCAGCACAAAAGATGCGTACACCTCTGAAATAACTTTCCTTGCATTATAACCTTGCGTCTGAGGATATTCAAATCACTATGACCTGAATCCAATATTTTCGGTAGTCTGAGAGGGCGCATAAACGATCTAGTTCCGACCAGAACCTTCTAGAACTTGACAAGACGGAAACTTCCAAGATATCAATCACTCTCAGGTATTTTTAGTTGATTTTATCACTTGTCAGTCCCACCTTTTACCCGCTCTTTGTCGTAAATTACGATTTTAGCTATTTTTCCTGTAAAAATATACCCACTCAACTTAGAATCTCAAAACCATTCCATTTGGGTCTACCGAGTTCCCCAACCTAAATTTGAGGCAAATCGGTCAAGGGGTTCCTGAGTTATAATCGGACAAACAATAAAACAGACAAACAGAGATTACAACTTAATATATATAGGTTATAGATAATGAAAACAAATAAAAAGATTTCTTGTTATGTAACAACTTCTGAATCCAGACCGTACGCTGCATGTAGATGCGCTGCGCCCTGAAGGTCGTCTGGGGCTAGAACGCCCAACTCAGATATACGCATATTACGTACTGTACACTGTGGGAGGAACGTAGACAAACCCAGTGCCCCCACAGAAATTGAAGGGAAAGGACTACAGCTCTGATGTGATATTACAGTCCAACAAAAAACAAGTTAATATATCAAGTTAGAATATTTATGATTTTTGGCTTTCTGGTCAATATGAAAAATACAATAGCAATATATTCTTATTCCACCCCTTGGGCCCTTTTCCCTCAAAAATGATGCGTTGCCCCTGAATTCTTTGTTTTGATCTCCTCCTACTGCAGTACACAGATTTAACTTATGAGATATGGCGGTTCCTGGTCTATACATTTCTTGTTCTGGGGGTTTCATGTCGGGTTCCCTTTTAGTATTATTATTATTATTATTAAAATAATTAATTTAATGTGTTAACGGGCTGGGTCATTTCTCTAATACATAATTGGGTGCGAAAAAAGTGGGAATACATTCTTTCTTGATCTGCTTCATGACCATATTTTAGATACAATACAGTTCAAAAGTTAATATCCAGATAATATTATTAAAATTGTAAAAGATATTGTTTTATGATTTTGGATAATATTTATTTAGTAATTTGGTAATGATATATTCTGATACTGTTCTGCTCTGCTCCCTGCTCCCTAGCTTGCTCTCAGAGCTATTCTACTCTGCGCTGGGAAACCAAGAGATAAATATCGAGAACGCTATCGGTAAATAATTTCCTTAAATCTAGAGTTGATGGTCTAATAAGTGGAACTCAATAGATGTGTGCGTGTTTCTACTTTTTAAAGGTTCCAGAAAACTAGATCAGAAGTTTTACAAATTTTAAAATTATTATTATTATTATAAAGATTTATTCACACACAAAGATATAAATACATATATAAATGGTGTAGTTTAAATTTGTTTAAATGATTTAAATATATAGTTTTACAAAAGAAAAAAGAAAGAAAAAAATGCAAAATTATGCGAATAGGCGACATTGATCATTACTCATTCAAAATATATTTATCATTTTAGTTATTACGTAATCATCGAATCCTTCAACATATAATTTATTCGTTCTTGTATTTAAAAATTCTTGTAAAACCGACACTTTCCATGATCCAATGGGATTGGGACACCAAAATATTTCAGTTTGTTATTATTCTAAACATTTGCTATTCTTACATTATTTTGACCCGGAGAGAAAATATATGCATGCAAAAAAAACGAAACAAAAACGAGTGTTAAAGTTTTCGTTTGTGTTTCGTTTTTCCTTTTTTTTTAGGACAAAATATTGCAATATTATCAATTATATCTATTCAAAATGCAAAATAAAAGTTAAAAAGTTATAATAGGAGCAAACATGAGATTCTCAGGCTCCTGTGGGATATAATCGTTTTCAGATTGGTTTCGTATTTGTTGGACATGATCTGTTTAATAATACAACTTTTATACCAAATTGCATATATATGAATGTTCGTATAAATTTGACAAAGTTTTATATCAATTTCTCGAGACAGGAACATCAGAAAAAAGTCTTATATATATCGTTCAACGCCTGAGATTCTCAGGTTTCATCCTATACCCCCATTCATTTTTCCTTTACAGTCCCTTTAATATACCTCCTTTCATTTTTCCTTTACCGTCCCTTTAAGAACGTAACTTTTAGTGACTCTCCAGTTATAAAGTGACATCTCCGATTCAAATCAGAACCTTTAACCATTGCCTGATCAATTAAAAACGAGATATCCAATTTTTTCTTGTTAAAAATTGATTATTTGGAAATGGTGGTTCTCTGGTTACTTGCGAATTCATGGTAAAAAGACAAAATTGTCTAAATTCAGATGGAAGAACGACGATATATTCCTTATGTCAAATTATATTAAATATTTAGATGCGAGTATCCGGGATCTGGAGAGTATTCTGTCTAGTATAGAACAGAAGATTATCCTAGGGGGTGGACTAGATCCTACTAAACTAGTTAAACAGGTATAATACAGAATATATTGTTCAGGTATCTGATATGCCCAGAATATATTGTTTAGGTATCTGATATAGCCAGAATATATTGTTTAAGGTATCTGATATACCCAGAATACATTTTTTACTGTTTAGGTATCTGATATACCCAGAATATACTGTTTCGGTATCTGATATACCCAGAATATATTGTTTAGGTATCTGATATACCCAGAATATATTGTTTCGGTATCTGATATACCCAGAATATATTGTTTAGGTATCTGATATACCCAGAATATATTGTTTCGGTATCTGATATATCCAGAATATATTGTTTAGGTATCGGATATACCCAGAATATACAGAAGGACTAACAGAGAAACTCCCACCAAACCATGTCAATACGTCATTGCCCTGGTAGACACCCTTACAGAGTTCAGACAACAGCATCAGCCCTTCTGCTCCCAGCAGAGTATGGAAAAATGGTTGGCGGGTATAGTGGAGAATATTCTAACCCAGTATCTTGTCAATGTAACTGATGTACTTAACAATGTAACAAAGGTAAATAATCTAGTTGCGCATTTTTATGTACAGTTAAAACCAGAACTTCGGGGTCATCGAAAGAATTTATAAAATATCGTTTTCTAAATCTACTGATAATAAATGCTGGAGATATTTTGTTTCAATTGAAATAATTTTATGGAGCTCTTAGCTGTTCCCACATATTTAATGGCTATTCATCTGTTCTCAATTATTCAGATTTGGGTATAATAGTATAAAACCCATTAAATTAAAAGACGACATTTTATAAATTCTTTCAATTTCTCCAAAGTTCTGGGTTATACTGTACGTTCTTTGCTCATTTCTTAGTGGCTTAACTTAATATTCGTCGCATAAACTTTTGAAGGGAGTAAATCAGCCTAATTAGAAATGATCAAAGCAATGGTGATGACTGATGACCCATTGNGGATGGGGGGGGCTAAAAGACTGATTGAGTTTATATCGAGAATTAAAATACAAAAGTTTTATCACAGATGGAGGAAAGTTTACGTAAGCTGAAGAAAGTGCGTGAGCGTGGAGGTGCTGGGGCTGGGCAAGGCGCTGGTAAAGCTGGTGGTGGACTCTCTGATGATGATAAAATTCGTCTTCAAATTTACGTTGATGTTATGTTTTTCTCCAGGTAGTAATCAATTAAACAAACATTTTTAAATGGTTCAGATAAAATAATAGTATTAAACACAACATTTATTAAATCGGTATAAACAATGAGAATCCAATTAGAACAGACGCCTCAACAGCTACAGTTTTAATGTACAGTAAACATGATTTTTTTCTTCAGGGAGGTAGAAAGCTGGGGTGTCAAAGAGTTGAAGAATTTAGAAGAAATAAAATCTGTTGTACATGGCGCTGCCGGGGCCTTTGCACCACAGTACAGTACATAATAAGAAGCATGTGTACGGTGAACACTGAACACACTAGTGGTCAAGGTTATATAATAAGGTTGCTAACTCTTGATGCGCTCCAATGTACGGGAAATGTCGTCTCCTAAGCATATATAGATAAAATCCTTTTATGACATCACAGATCCCTACTCTCGACTCTAGTATTAGTGACATCATCATATACAGATTTTATCTATCTATGCTTAGGAGACGACATTTCCCCTACATTGGAGCGCATCAAGAGTATGCAACCTTATTATATAACCTTGCTAGTGGTAGACCTTTAAGTACAGGGTGTCCCACGAAACATGACAGTTGATAAATAGTTTAAAATGTCGTCTTCCAAATGATAAGATTTAAAGACTTTTTGCAGTTTAGTTCGTAGAAAAATCTTTTACTCTATGCTATATAATGTTTATTATTATTCTCTTTAATATAAAAAAAAACTTAACAAATTATGGAAGAAGACATTTTAGAATATTCACCAAATGTCATGTTTCGTGGGACACCCTGTAACAAAATATAAATCAAATAGATTTTAAAAATACATGTTATCCGTGTTCTGTAAACAGTATTATTTTTCGTTAAAATGCAATGCACGAAGAGCCTTTTAAAAATAAAAAAGCTAATATGACAGATTTTAACAATTTTTTTTACTGTTTTTTTTGCAAGTTTGTGTAAAATTAAGAAAAATTAGTTCTCTTCATTTAATTTATATGTTTTTATTTGTTACACTACCTACAGTGAGAAGTTCTCTGTGATTGATATTGTAATTTAATCTTGCTACTCACCCCCCCCCACCCCTCCTCCTCACATGGTCACCTCCCCTACTACTACTTCAGTTACCGCATACTTCTTGTTCAAAATTTTATTGTAAAATTTAATTAATGATAAATAATTGTTGTATATTTGAATTATTTTATACAGTTTTGTTTTAGCAATCCAGTGTGATATCTACTGCACGATATAAATAAAATTTTATATATTTTTGTGAGAAAAATTTTCTTTTCAGAAGAAAATTATAAAATGTGTCAAATTAAATATGCTTTCATTACTGTGATATTAACACTGGGAGCTGAACCCGGAAAAGGTATTATTATTACTTTTATTATAATTTTCAAACTAAAGTTAATTGCTTGTATGATAGTAATCGTATAGTCTGCTGATACTTGCGTAAAATCAAAACTAGAGGCGCTACGATGTAACAACGTTGTACCGTCTCCCTCTGTCTGATTTCCACTGCATTGCCCATGGATAGTTTTGGTGGCTAGGAGCGCTGAACCCTATTTAAAATAATGAAGTCTAAATTTAAATAGTGTTTGATATTTTTATAGAAATATCTCTTTTTGTTCTCACAAAAGCACACAAAGACATATTCTATTGTTTTAATTTCTTAATCATGATTTGATATATCAGGCTTTTAGGACGCTTCCCGCCCATCTTCTATTTATCAGGCTTTTAGGACGCTTCCCGCCCATCTTCTATTTCAATTGTGAACATGCTCTCTTTGTAATATATAAAAAAAAACTAAAAAAAATCGCGGATTTTATAAGAAAATTTTTTTGGATTTTCAAACTTTTCAAAAATAAAATTTTGTCCGAGGCAAATATTGAAAATTCGATCATCCATAAACTTTCCCTGGGGTCACGCGAGGTCCCACAAAAAATGTAGGTACCGTTGTAAATCGGACATTGCCATCTTTGCATGGAGGGTCACTTAAAATCACGCTTACAGTCCCTTTAAGAAGCTGTTAAGTAACACATTTAACCATAAGGTTTAAGCAAGGTTTACCTCAGGGAAGTTTATTTATGGCATCTTCATTTTTTTATATGTTTAGGTGGGACTAAAGAGCAGAAGAAGTATATACTGTTATGTTTAGGTGAGACTAAAGAGCAGAAGAAGTATATACTGTTATGTTTAGGTGAGACTAAAGAGCAGAAGAAGTATATACTGTTATGTTTAGGTGGGACTAAAGAGGAGAAGAAGTATATACTGTTATGTTTAGGTGAGACTAAAGAGCAGAAGAAGTATATACTCTTATGTTTAGGTGAGACTAAAGAGCAGAAGAAGTATATACTCTTATGTTTAGGTGGGACTAAAGAGCAGAAGAAGTATATACTGTATGATGTAAATCCTGGAGAAGGTTTCAATCTCAGGGAATAAAACAACTAAGATCATCTCATAAACTTTTAAGCAAAATGATTTTTTCTTCAAAACTTAAGCAACCACCTTTGATATTTCAATTTATGACTTTTGTACTTGCAAAATTTACAGTTTTAATTACTAAATATCCACGATATCCGGGACCAAATATCGAGAATCTGCAGGATTACCTACAGGGTGTCCCGCGAAACTTGACAGTAGCAAGATTCTTGAAATAATTTGCGATTCCAGTAAAATTTAATGAAACTTTTAAGACTTTAATACTTTACCTTGTTAAAATTTGCTTTTATTAAACTGCAATATCTTTATCATAAAAACATGTAAAAATTATCCGAAAACGATAGTTCCAACACCTTCGTTTTGGGGTCGTTTTGGGGTCGTTTTTGGGGTCGTTTTTGCAGATATATTTTGCCAGAGTCACAATGAAAGAAAAACAAGTGTTTAAAAATAAACAATTAAGAAAACAATATCTTTTAATATGCCAGATGACTCTGAAAGGAAATATAGGCAAAAACGAACCAAAAATTAACCAGCTGAAAACTTTAGTATGGTGGATATCGAGATTAAAGATTGATTCTCTCTTTTTCTTAATATCGAGACTAACCTAATCTTGTACTTTTATCCTGAAAAGTGTATAAAATTCAACCAATCAGAGTCCCGTATATGAAGCCGATAAATTTAAAATTTTGTGCGCCATTTAAAATTATAAACAGAAACGGGAGGGAATTTAAAAAACCGGTTTTTAATTTTTCTCTTCTATATCCAAGAAAGAACGGGTTAAGAAGAAAATCAAGTGTGTCCATTGGATACTCAGATTAAGTGATCGGAATTAAGGATATCTCATTCTAAAGTTTTTAGCTAAGCTGAATGCGAATCACTTATCACAACAACCTCTTGTCTAGACAACCCACCCCTTTATTCAGTGATAATACTTTCACCCCTTTACTGAAGGATGTGGGGGGGGCTGATATTCACCCCTTTACTGAGGATGTGGGAGGGGGCTGATATTCACCCCTTTACTGAGGATGTGGGGGGGGGCTGATATTCACCCCTTTACTGCAGGATGTGGGGGGGGCTGATATTCACCCCTTTACTGAAGGATGTGGGGGGGGCTGATATTCACCCTTTAGTGCAGGATGTGGGGGGGGGGCTGATATTCACCCCTTTACTGAAGGATGTGGGGGGGGGCTGATATTCACCCCTTTACTACAGGATGGTGGGGGGGCTGATATTCACCCTTTACTGAAGGATGTGGGGAGGGGGCTGGATATAATATATACTTTACAGGGTTACCCACAGAGGCGACTTTAGTGAAATTTTACTGTCTGATTCCTGATATTTATATGATTCCTTGCAACTGTGAACTTATTTCTTTCTTTGCACAATCAATAAATAAACCGTTAAGGCAGAAGATTTGACTCATCCAAGAGATCGTCATATTTGAACTGTTTATAGTGCTGGGGTCCATTTGATTTTGATGCGGATCCAGATCCGCATTCAGGAAGCCAAAATGTTGCGGATCCGGATCCTAATTACTAGTGTACGGTCATCTTTACTGTCTCATCCTTAATGGGTTGCCCTGTATGACAAATTATAATTATTCCTAATTTGTCTTCCCAAAAGTTGTTTCTGGTCCAGGAGAGACGTTTTTATGAGAATGGCAATAATGGTGAGAAAACTGAACATAGAGAATCCAGACACTTCATTTATTCTAGGAAATTATTAAGTTAGTTTGATAATTGGAATATACATTTCAAAATTTCAAAATTTCTCTCTTTATGTTTAGATAAACTTAATATTATCTTAAACAGATAATATTAATTGCACCATAAATATTATTAATATCAACATGATTTCATCTGATATCATATAAACAATAAATATTTAAAGAATATTTAAAATTTTTTGATTTAAAATGATTTATTGAAGTTAAAAATAATTTATTTATAAAAAATCAAACCTACATTAGTATCCATATGTGACCCCAATTAAGAGTGTGAAAATATGGTATTCTAAAAATTTTAAGATGAAAAATTGACTGAGGTTTAAAAATGAAATTAGGTTTTGCAATCACCTATTCTCGTAAGAACGATTTCCTCTTTTCTTAGTCCTCACTTTCTGTCTTTGTGTGTCGAAAAGTTTTTTTTTTAAATACAAAACTTAATTATTTGGTTAGTTCTGCCTCCTTGGGGACATCTTTACCACTGGCAGACAAGGGAGTTGGGACCTCAGAATAAAATACTCTGGAGCAAATTCTTCGATGTTCAGAGCATCAATTATTTTGTTCCTGTTATAGGTGAGAGTTCCTGTTATATAGGTGAGTACAGTTCCTGTTATATAGGTCAGTATAGTTCCTGTTATATAGGTCAGTACAGTTCCTGTTATATAGGTCAGCACAATTCCTGTTATATTGGTGAGTACCGTTCCTGTTATATAGGTGAGTACAGTTCCTGTTATATAGGTCAGTACAGTTCCTGTTATATAGGTCAGTACAGTTCCTGTTATATAGGTCAGTACAATTCCTGTTATATAGGTCAGTACAGTTCCTGTTATAAAGGTCAGTACAGTCCCCCGTTATATAAGTCAGTATAGTTCCTGTTATATAGTTCAGTACAGTTCCTGTTATATAGGTCAGTACAGTTCCTGTTATATAGGTCAGTACAGTTCCTGTTATATAGGTCAGCACAATTCCTGTTATATAGGTCAGTACAATATATTCCTGTTATATAGGTCAGTACAATTCCTGTTATATAGTTCAGTACAGTTACTGTTATATAGGTCAGTACAATTCCTGTTATATAGGTCAGTACAGTTCCTGTTATATATGTTAGTACAATTCCTGTTATATAGTTCAATACAGTCCCTGTTAAATAGGTCAGTACAGTTCCTGTTATATAGGTTAGTACAGTTCCTGTTATATAGGTTAGTACAATTCCTGTTATATAGGTCAGTACAGTTCCTGTTATATAGGTCAATACAGTTGCTGTTATATAGGTTAGTACTATTCCTGTTATATAGTTCAGTACAGTTCCTGTTATTTAGGTCAGTACAGTTCCTGTTATATAGGTTAGTACAATTCCTGTTATATAGTTCAGTACAGTTCCTGTTATATAGGTCAGTACAATTCCTATTATATAAGTCAGTATATTTCCTATTATATAGGTTAGTAAAGTTTCTGTTATATAGGTCAGTACAGTTTCTGTTATATAGGTCAGTACAGTTCCTGTTATATAGGTCAGTGCAGTTCCTGTTATATAGGTCAGTACAATTCCTGTTATATAGGTCAGTACAATTCCTGTTATATAGGTCAGTACAATTCCTGTTATATAGTTCAGTACAGTTTCTGTTATATAGGTCAGTACAATTCCTGTTATATAGGTCAGTACAATTCCTGTTATATAGGTTAGTACAATTGCTGTTATATAGTTCAGTACAGTTCCTGTTAAATAGGTCAGTACAGTTCCTGTTATATAGGTAAGTACAATTCCTGTTATATAGTTCAGTAAAGCTCCTGTTATATAGGTCAGTACAGTTCCTGTTATATAGGTCAGTACAATTCCTGTTATATAGGTCAGTACAGTTCCTGTTATATAGGTCAATACAGTTTCTGTTATATAGGTCAGTACAGTTTCTGTTATATAGGTCAGTACAGTTCCTGTTATATAGTTCAGTACAGTTCCTGTTATATAGGTCAGTAAAATTCCTATTATATAAGTCAGTATATTTCCTATTATATAGGTTAGTACAGTTTCTGTTATATAGGTCAGTACAGTTCCTGTTATATAGGTCAGCACAGTTTCTGTTATATAGGTCAGTATAGTTCCTGTTATATGGGTCAGAACAGTTCCTGTTATATAGGTCAGTACAGCTCCTGTTATATAGGTCAGTACAGTTCCTGTTATATAGGTCAGTACAGTTCCTATTATAAAGGTCAGTACAGTTTCTGTTATATAGGTTATTATAGTTCCTGTTATATAAGTCAGTACAGTTCTTATTATAAAAGTCAGTATATTTCCTATTATATAGGTTAGTACAGTTCCTGTTTAAGGTCTTCTTATCCAGGGAAAGATTCTGTTGGAATTAAAATTATTGATTTTTTTTATAGAATTTTCCGATTTTCTGGTTAAAGAAGGATACAGTATCAACACAGTTTACTATTTACAGGTAACATGATTCTATTAAATATTAATAACGAAACTAACCCATAACTCTTATCCTTATATTTCTTATAAATATGCAACCTGATGTCGTAGACTATGAATTCTGTGTAAGATCAAATAATAAAAGTTTGTAATATTGATTGTTTAAAAACCACCAGGATGTAAAGATGTTGGGATTAGAAAAATAAATTTTTATATTTATTACGTGAAGGTTAGAGATAGAGAGCATCCAACTGAAAACATTGAAACCTGATAAATGATCCTCTAAAACCCATGAAAAAAAAAATAAAATATAGGGATATAAAGGAGGTTGGACGGATGGAAAATATGAGGAGAAGTACAATATTACAGACTGTTTGAACGAGATGGTTTATCAGAAAGTGAGTAAATAGTTTTTGCACTTATTAGAATCTTTAGTCAAATATATATATGAGGGTATAAGTAGCAAATAGAACTTCTATTTTGCTAAATCTGGCAACTTTGCAAATTCCGGCAACTTTGCTAAATCCGGCAACTTTTCAAAATCAGGCAACTTTGCTAAATCCGACAACTTTGCAAAATCCGGCAATTTTGCAAAATCTGACAACTTTGCAAAATCCGGCAGTTTTGCAAAATCCGGCAACTTTGCAAAATCCGATAAGTTTGCAAAATCCGGCAACTTTGCAAAATCCGGCAATTTTGCAAAATCCGGCAACTTTTCAAAATCAGGCAACTTTGCTAAATCCGACAACTTTGCAAAATCCGGCAATTTTGCAAAATCCGACAACTTTGCAAAATCCGGCAGTTTTGCAAAATCCGACAACTTTGCAAAATCCGACAAGTTTGCAAAATCCGACAAGTTTGCAAAATCAGGCAACTTTGCAAAATCTGGCAACTTTGCAAAATCTGGCAACTTTGCAAAATCCGGCAGTTTTGCAAAATCCGACAACTTTGCAAAATCCGACAAGTTTGCAAAATCCGACAAGTTTGCAAAATCCGGCAACTTTGCAAAATCAGGCAATTTTGCAAAATCCGGCAACGTTGCAAAATCCGGCAACGTTGCGAAATCCGGCAACTATGCAAAATCTGGCAACTTTGCAAAATCTGGCAACTTTGCAAAATCCAGCAACTTTGCAAAATATGGCAATTTTGCAAAATATGGCAATTTTGAAAAATTCGGCAGCTTTTTAAAATCCGGCAACTTTGCAAAATCTGGCAACTTTGCAAAATCTGGCAACTTTGCAAAATCCGGCAACTTTGCTAAATCCGGCAACTTTGCTAAATCCAGCAGGAGAAAAGTCTTTAAAATAGCATTAAAGTATACTACAGGGTGTCCCACGAAACATAACAGTAGAAAGACGACTTTGAAGGTCGTCTTCTATCTTTGAAATAATTTGCGACATTTATTCGTAAACCAAATATTAGAAGTAAAATTCTGAGTTAATATTTACAAAATGCTTATTAAAGTCTTGGCATTTCCAAAATGTGGTCTGCCTTTTTTGTGCTTTGATTTTACCGGAAATGTGAAGAATTTTATTCAGATATCAACATTTTTGGATTCGATAAATAGAATTTAAATCTGAACGAAACTTACGGCATTTATTCGTACAGACGTAAACTAAATATTAGAAGTCAAATTCTCTGGTAATATTGACAGCACAAAAAAGGCAGAAGACATTTAGGAAATCCCAAGCCTAGGAGAATTTTGTGGTTATTTTAATGAAAAGTAGGTGTAACGACTGAATGTCTCCAATAAATTCAAAGATCAAAGACGACTTTCAAATCGTCTTGCTACTGTCATGTTTCGTGGGAAACTCAGCAATTATGTTTAGGACGTGAACGGACGTTATACTGGATTCTTCTGGGGTTACAGTAGTGTGAGGAAAGTGAATATTTTAAAGTAAATTCATTTTTTGTCTTTTTTTCTTAATGACAGTTTAGGAAGAGTGGTGACATAACTCGAAGTTACTCTTTATTTGTTATATAGAATGTCTGATTTACAACGGTACCCTTTAAGCCTTCTATATCTTATGAAGAAGATTTCACTTTTTTATTTTGGAAATATTTTTTTTATCAATATTGTTTTCCAATTTGTAAAATCCTGATAAAAACACAGAGGTTGGGGGGAGGGTGGAATAAAAAATTGGACATTTTTACCCAAATATTCATCCATTTCTCCTTAAAATCCTTTATTTTCCCGATTTCAGCGGAAAAAAACAGTAAAAAAATTACACCCCTGCAAAAATAAAAAAAAATACACCCTGTAAAATATCACTAACTTCAAGGGCTGATAATTTTGAGTGTATGTCCGTGCAAGGAGCAACCAGGGTCTTAAACAAGGAATTCTTTTAAGAATATCAGAATTTAAAAAAAAAACTTTTCTTTCTTCTTTACACAATTAAAAGGAATTATAAATAGCAGAAATTGAAAATATTTATTAAAAATAATTAATTAAAAGATTTAATTTTTTTTTTATTTACGCTTCTTATCCATAGCACTGCTTTAATCACTTAAGTGATTGCCTTAATGTTGGTAACCTTGATTTAGTTTTGCTAATATGTCGATTGTTCTTTTTGATTTTGCATTAATCTAAAAGAAGTTTTTAAGTTCCTCGTAGAGTCACCAGAACAGAGTATTATGCTTGATAGAGCAGAATCCCTACTCCATGATTTCTTCGGAGGTAGAGATTCTAAATAATTTGGTTGTCAAAAAAAGAATCATTCATATTCAGCCAAAGTCGAAATTTAAATGTCCCAAAATAAGTGGGACTCGACACTAGGTTAAATAATGTACAGGTTAGCCATATTTTTACTGTATTTAATATAAAATTATTTTATTTAGATGAGAATTACTGGGGAATAAGAAGAGCCATGAAATTCTCTATTTTATTTAGATGAGAATTACTGGGGAATAAGAAGAGCCATGAAATTCTCTATTTTATTTAGATGAGAATTACTGGGGAATCAGAAGAGCCATGAAATTCTCTAAAACTCTTGTAAAGATAGCAGAGGCATTCAGGTATAGTTATATAGTCTTATGCTTGTTAGATCTGAAACGTGAAATAATGTGCTGGTTACACTAATAAAGTAGAACAGAAATGACAATAGACTAGACAACTACCTTTTAGAGTCATTAAATGTTTTATTCAGAGTGTCCTAATTAGAATGAAAATTAGCTGATTACAATGAAAGTATTAAAATCATTTACTGTTTTGGGTGTTTAAAGACGTAACTTTAAGTAACAATTTACTATCCATTTGCAGCATTGCATGTCCGATTCACAAAGGTACCCTTTAAACCTTTGTGATTATTGAAGACGCACAATGGAGATATCCCTATTTTGATCCGATAAAGAGTTAAAGGTTGTGAATTGAGCTAATAATTCTTTAAATGGGATTTCATTATAAAAAACGTTGACATTTCCTTGAACTTTGATGTTTGTCTGTAGACTTTGATTCTAATAAAATAAAAAATGTGGGATCCCCAGACCGCCATTGGACGTTAAGGGCCAGTTCCCAAAACCAGTTCTCCTGGCACCCTGATATCCCTACACCTATGCCCAGGAAATTCAAATCAAAGCATGGTACTACTGGACGCTGGTTAGTCAACCGGTGACGATTGTGTACCCTTCAATCAAGGGAGGTGTCAAGCAGAAGCTTCCTGTAATTTAGATCACTTCTTTCACTTTGTGCCAACGTTCTAAGAGGACATGTTACAAGTTTAGCTCTGTCCCTCAACTCCTTTTTTATAGCATCATCTCCCCCTAAGTACATTATCAGTGTGATTTTTGCGTCAAGAGAACTCAATCGGAGAACCGGGAAAGTGCTCTGGGTGCGTTCATATATTACGCTTTGACATTCCAGGATCATGTGTGCTTCTGACAGCTTCGCTTTCGCACCTACAGTGATACAGAATGAACAGTATGTGCATACTTTGCCCAAAGGGGTAGGTCTTCTATTGCCTAACCCCGAGTCACCTGCTCTAACTCTGTTCAGAGTGCGGATTTCTTGACCGTCATTTACATGATCTTGTATGCCTTACAGTATACAGTATACAGTATACAGTATACAGTATACAGTATATACGATTACACAATTAAATAATTATACAGTATAAGTATGCCCTTCACTGTTTAGAATAGATGAATTGAACTCCGATGATGAAGATGATAATTCAGTTGTCCCAGATGACTGGAGAGAGCAGAGGTAATATATTTATTTTATTCACACTTAAAGCGTAATTTAAATTGAACCTCCATTCTAAAGTGGCAATGCCAGATTAAAATTGGTACCCTTGAAACCGTAATCTTATAATGAATGTGGAAGAACCGTTGTTTTTCTGACTCAAAAAGTGAGTTTCTCCATAGCTTCTCAGAAACAAGAAATGCGCAAGTCACTTTCGCAGAGAAACCGCAAATGAAAATCATCAGTTTAAATACACAAGAACATTGCTATCTAATTCATACTTAATCAGAAAAAGCTTTAAAGGGTACCGTTATAAATCGGACATTGCAATCTTTGCATGAAGGGTCATTTGAAATTACAGGAGGGGCAAGGAAGAGAAGGGAGAAGAAAAAATGAGAAAGGGGTACCGTGATCTTCGCCAATTGTCCGTTAGAACTGACTGATTTACTTTGAAAAAATTGGACTGCTGAAAGCAAGCTTGACCTCTTGAATATTCGTGCATGGAATAATAGAAAAGGAAGCTGTTTCTATTTTGTTGGTTTTTGGAAAACGACTTAATGATTAATAGGGATAGTAGTTAACAGCTTCTTTTCTTCATTCGGATTGGATTGGATCTGGGAAAAATTATTCTGTAATTATTTTTAGCTTGTCGCACATGACCTCTACAGTCCACACATAGTTTTGTGTAGATCTGGGGATGTTGTTTTATGTAGTTTGATAAAGTCACGGACGTTATTCGGAAAATATTGGAAACCAAAACAGATCAGAAAATATTGTAGAACTGACGAGGGTCCACCCAGACCGAAATATATTCTCATTAAATGTGAAACTAACATCTACTTTTTTTTTCTCTACAGAGGTTTGGTCAATACCATCATAGAATTTTAAAAGTAACAAAAAAATTATTAAAACAACATTATCATGTCACTCAGATGATAGAAGCTCAGTTGTTAAAAACCTAATCAAAAAAAATAAATACTTTTCAATACAATTTTAAAAATTTTAGAACAGAGAGAGAGGAGCGCGGAGGACCCTATCTTTGTGTTCATCTCAGGTAACGTGTATGTATATTATGTAGCTTTCTTTAAATAAACAGTAATTGCCAAAAAGTAAACATTCTTTGATTTTAACAACAACAAAAAATGCGAAAAATAACATTTATTTTAGGTTTCTTAGTTCTAAGTCTAATTTTGATGATTTTGGGGTTTTAGCTATTAATCTTCAAAAATGTCAGTTACTTTGTAAAAGGGTTAAAATTATTATATATCTTGCTAAAAATTTAAAGATTTCTACAATATTTTATATCTATTTATTTTAGTTAACTGTAGTCTTTAAATCGGCGATGGAATGGTATTCATAAATTGAAATGAATTCTTGTTAAACCTTCTTTTTGTATTTTCCAACGCTTCCGATACTTTTAGAAGAAGGGATTATGTACGTGCCCGGGAGGGACAGATTCCTTCCATAAGAGGTTTGAATTTTTTTAAGCATTTTATTTATTTTGATTCTGAAATTTTAATTATTTTATTAGGATCTGAAATCGAATTTTAGTCCAAAGTATTACAATATCATAATAATAACATTTATGAAACTAGTGTGCACTTTATCCGTCTTACTCATTCAATGGTGAATTTTATTATAAACATGCTATAAAGTAATCGTCGTGCTGTAAAGTTTTGATTGGTTCTTTGATTTTCTCAAAAAAAACTTCAGGATATTTCTAATAATTATGTACAACTACTTAAGTTAAGGGAATTTTACTCTACCAAGGGTTTCCCAGACCAATTTTGTCGACAAAACATCCATTGAAACTTCGTACATTAGGTCATTATTTTACTTAATTGTCCCAAGGGACGTCAAGTAACTTAACCTCCCTCTGTTGGGGCAATTGTAGGTCGGTAATGTTGGTCAAAAGGCGTTAAAATATTTTTTTTCAATTATAATGAAAATAAAATTGAAATCGACTGAAAATTTTTATTTCTGCTTTTTAAAAAGAAATAGCGCCATTGCAACATTCTCAAATGTTTCATAAAAGTACCTCTAACATTATTATTTTGGCATGACATGCAATAAAGTTTTTGGGACTTAATTTTTCTCTTCATCTTGAAGGTTCTCAAAAACTTTATAATATTGCGAACCAAAATAAAAATGTTATAAATATTTAAAACACCACTGCTGTTTAGGAGCAGCTGAACAGTTGAGAAAGAAACTGGAAGAGCAAGGGTTGGACACCTTGTATGTTTCTACTGATGCACCCTACCATGAGTTTGAACAACTTAGGTATAACACAGGGGAAGAAAGTTGTAGTCTATGATTTGGTCAAAACTTGACAGTTAGTGTCAGTTTTTGGACGTTTTTATAAAATTTTATATTCCTAGTTTAAATTTTAATATAATAAAACAAGACATCTGTATTACGTTCCTTAAAGTCGGCCAAACGGCTGGACCGAATGGGCTGACATTTTTTTATTGAACCCATGGGAACCCTGGTAACATAGGCTTCTTTTTTATTACATGGGCAACGCCGGTCACCTTAACTAGTTTTTATTATTTTTATAAGATTCAAATCTCTAACCAACTTAAATAAAGTAGGATTTAAAGATATCATTCCATTTAGCAAATAGTTTTTTTTTTATTTTAAGGGACTATTTGACGGATTTTATTTTAAGGGACTATTTGATGGATTTTATTTTAAGGGACTATTTGATGGATTTTATTTTAAGGGACTATTTGACGGATTTTATTTTAAGGGACTATTTGACGGATTTTATTTTAAGGGACTATTTGACGGATTTTATTTTAAGGGACTATTTGACGGATTTTATTTTAAGAGACTATTTGACGGATTTTAATGTTGTCAAGTATACACCATCAGCTGAAGTTCTTAAAAAGTTCAAGGTAAATCAAGTTTTTACTTGTAACTACAAGAATTCATGGCGCTTCTTGCCCAATTTTTATTTAACTTTCTTTTTTTAAGTGGGGGAAATATTTCCACAATCCTGTTTTTTGAAGGTTTTAAATATTTTCTCCTTAAACACTTGATTTTGTATGTTTATGTTATATTTCATTAATAAATAATTACTTACTCACTAAATATGTAACTTTCCTTTTTTGGAGGTTTGTAAAAATTTTCTCATGAAACACTTAATTTTGTTAAACAAATAATTACTTATTTACAAATTTACCAAAGGATCCTGTCCCCTTGTCTTATGATATTTGTATGTTTTCAGTTCATAAATGTTTTATTATTTACAGGACGGAGGTGTTGCTATACTTGATCAAATTATCTGTTCTCATGCAAAGTATTTTGTTGGTTCATACGAGTCCACTTTTTCATTCAGGAGAGAGATGGATTAAATTAAAAACAAAATGGTTTATAACAGTAATCATCTGGTCATTTTATAAGTTGCAAAACTAAAGTTAAAACCAAACCTCAACCTTAAAAGGTTCAGAAATCGATTTTTATGAATTATTAAGACGCACAATTTGTAAATTCTCACTCTTAACAGAATACAAGAAGAAAGGGAGATCATGGGATTTCCAGTTAAGGTGAATTTTATGTACAACAATGGTTAGCATTTATATCAATATAATGATGACAAGTTTCTTCTTAAGTTTTGATTTCTAACATGTTTTTATCAAATTACAAGTTTACAAGTAAACAAAGAGAAGCTGTTAATTGATTGCTGCTATTTGTTCCCATGTTGATGTGTATCCATGCTGTTTTAAAGCTTGGTAAAAATCAAAATTGAAATCAAAAGACGCTTGCATTGTATTGATATTTATGATAACGACTTTATTATGATCTTTGTCATCCCAATAACAATTTTAAGCAGATTACTTTTTTTACTTATTTCATTTTATCCACACAATGGTTTCTTCCTAATGTTTAGTGTTCAAAAGAAACCACTAAATTTCCTCTATTCCGCAAGCAAAAAAATGACGCAGTTGGGAAGGAAGTATATCATAATTAAGGCTTTTTGAAACTAAGGTATTGTTGTGTTTCACACAGTCTGTCAACCACTACAAGTTAATGAAGATTTGTTTAGTCAACATTTGACATGCTCTGCCCTGATGGGAAGGACAAATGTGAGAAGGGTTCTCAGTGGAAGATAGACTGGGGGAAACCAGGGAAGGATTGGAGAATAGATTCAAGTACACCACATGTTGAACTTTGAAAAGAAGATAACATGAATAGTAATGGGCCTACTATTGACCCCTGTGTGCCCAACAGAAGTAAATTGTAACACCTGAACCTGGATGTAACTATTCTGTCAAATTATCAATGCATTTTACAAAACAGTATTCTCTTTACTTCTGTCTTCATTCCTGAAAGTGAATTGAATTTGAATATTTACAGTTTAAAAATACCCTACATGAATAAATTACCTTAAGAAGCTGGTGATTTGTTTGGTAAGATTACCTTACCCTCATCACCTTCTGGTGATTGGTAGTGCCACATTAGGTTAGCTTGTAATACATGTAAAAATTTAGATAGGTAAAATAAATTTCTTTTGACAACTATGTCATTTGTGATAGTTTAAAAATTGTATGAAGCTGTATTTATTGTAATGTATTGAATGTTACAAATCAAAATATTTTTAGTTTAGCGTTTGATAGTAATTGCTTTTATATTTAATTAAAACACATGTTTAATTTTCATATTGAGGTAGTTTCCTTGAATCTCAAAGTTAATTTTAAATTGTAAAATAAATTGTAAACTAATGAAATGCATTTATGAAATATCAATCAACTTAATTTTCAATTTCCAAAGTAATGGTTTTTTTGTTTCAGAAAACGACTAAAACATTTTATTGTCTGGTTTTAGTTAATAAATAACTAAACAAAATTTTGAAATGTTAGATATGTAAAATGATTTACTGAAAATTTTGTTTTTAACTATTTTAACAACGGCTTTCTATTAACGTGATCTTGATCTTGTGAATAAAGCTGTTGGTTTCTTCGGTATAATGATAAATCGTAGTTGCAACTAAACATTGTTTAATAAAACACAATTAATTGTGATTCAAACTTTTTTATTTTTTATGTTCTAGAAATTTCTTTGATTTTCATGTAAACATGGTTTGGCATGGAGACAGGATGACAGACAATGACAATACATTTGGTTTTTGAAAGGTAAGATTTATGAAGATCTATATAGAAAGAAATATTTTATATAGAATTGAATCTTGGGATCTAACTTTTCTTCGTCCCTGAAAATCTCATTTGATTGGATTTTGCATGCATTTGAAGACTCAGATTTTTTGTTACAAAAATGGTATTTTTACCCTAAGAGTTTAATCTTTTTTTATTCTTTTTAACTAATTTTTCTGCTTTCAACTTATGATGTAAAAAGGTAAAAATTCAAAAAATGTTTTCATTCATCTAATTTAAATGCATTATACTTTACCAAATCCCGTTGTTGCCTCAACAATGTAAAGTCTAGAGTTTTGACCCCTCAAAGTCAAAGTTTTGATTTTTCATTTTACATTGCTGCCTGTGGTGTCTTATTTGATGCTTTTCCATATCCTCTAGGTTTAGGTGCCTTTGTTGTTTCTTCTACATTAGCTGTGGGGAGTGGTGCTGATGTAAAAACCACACCTCTTGACTCGTGATTTAAATTTTCAGAGTTAGTTGATGATTCTTCATAGCCTGGACTGATTGCTTTTAGACTTATAGTGCTAACTTCTACCTCATAATTATCAGCTTTATCATTTATTGTTACTTCTACTTTGTTGTTATCATAAGTCTCGTCTTGTTCAGTTTCATTTATCTCTTTTTCCAAGATGGCGTTAGAATTTTCATAATGATCTGCTCCTCTGTTATTAGTATTATTCTCAGCTTGTTCAGTTATATTTATCTGTTTTTCCAAGTTGGCATTACTATTTACATCAAGATCCACTCTGCTGTTGTTAGTATTATTCTCTGCTTGTTCAGTTATATTTATCTGTTTTTCCAAGATGGGTTTAGTATTTCCATCAAGATCTACTCCACTGTTTGTAGTATTATTCTCTGCTTGTTTAGTTATATTTATCTGTTTTTCCAAGATGGGTTTAGCATTTCCATCAAGATCCACTCCACTGTTTGTAGTATTATTCTCTGCTTGTTCAGTTATATTTATCTGTTTTTCCAAGATGGGTTTAGCATTTCCATCAAGATCCACTGCACTGTTTGTAGTATTATTCTCTGCTTGTTCAGTTATATTTATCTGTTTTTTCAAGTTGTTGTTAGCATTTCCGTCAAAATCCATTCTGCTGTTAGTAATATTCTCATTGTTTTTATTTCCAGGGCTAATAGATTTACTGTATTTACTTTTTTGTACATCTTCGTTTAACCCATCATTTGAAACTTCATCCTCAGAATCATCATCACTGTAGTCATTTCCAGACTCAGGGTCAGAACTTAATTGAGATTCATTTCTGTCATAAACTTCAGGAGTTTCTTTACTCCTCACTTCACCCCCTGCCATTTCAATGAGATACATTGTTGCATTTGGAATTTTGATTAGATACATGTTAGCATTTGGACTTTCATGTATGCTGATGCTGAAAAAATATTTTATATTAATCAATTTAAATCTAGCATTATTTATTTTCTCAACTTAGCTGGGTACTAATTCAGTACACCTTATAAATAACAGTAGGAAAAATGTTGTTTACATCTAACCATAAGAATATTGATGCGCGAAAAGGCTTTGAAATTGTGCAGTTTGAGTCTTTTTGGTGACTGTTACTGTTCAAGTGCTGTATCCTTCAGGTTTTATTCTAATAATATGGTTGTCTCTGTAACTAAGCTATTGGACTAAACAGAATCTTAGTCTTAAAACTTGGAATTGCACTTAAATTGGTAAAGGGTTTAATTATTTTTTGAAATTAGAAATGTATAATGTAGATGCATTAAAATCATTACATTTAATAATAAAAACTACAGGGTGTCCCACGAAACATGACAATAGAAAGACAAATTGAAAATTGTCCTCGATCTTTAATTTGCGGCATTTATTTGTCAACCTAAATTTATATGTAAAATGCTAAAGTTAATAATCATAAGCATTTCCAAAATGTAGTTTACCTTTCATGTGCTTTTCTAAATCAACAGAGATATGAAGAATTTTGTTCAAATATTTACAATTATTTTTTTTCAACAAAATTGAAGTCTGACCAAAATTTGTAACATCTATAGTAATATTGACAGCATAAAAAGGCAGATCACATTTTGTAAATGCCAATACTGGTATAATTTTGTTGTTATTATTTCAATAATTGTACATGTGAAAGTAGGTTGCTGACTGAATGTCACAAAGAAAATAAAAGTTTGAAGACAACTTCCAGTTTTCTTGCTGTACCTGAAAGGGAGAATTAGAAACAGAATTGATCTGAGCATCACTGTTCAAGGACACCTGCCTGATTCATATAACCTTGTAGATAATACTGATTTAAGATTGCTTGATCTTTACCTTGCTTAACCATGATAATTGAAACTAGATAGAAATATTTTAAGACTTCAATTATTTGATAAAATAAGTTGTTAATGGAAGCCAATTTAGAATCACATATTAACTAATAATTAATAATTAATAATAAATTTGTTCGCTTAAAATTATGGCCAGAAAGAAATATATGAACAACTTAAAATGACATCAGTCAATTTCTAAAACAATGTCAAAATATAAAGAAAATATATTTCTTAAATATTTGATCCAATGTTTGCTTTTGCAGCATATTTTCTATAAAAATGCTCAGATCTTGCACCAATCCTAATTGAAGAAAACACTAAATTATTTTCCATGACTTTTAATCTCTTTCATATTTTTCTATTCAAGTAGATTTGTTTGGAAGATACAACTTTTAAAAATAAGCCCTGATTTGAATTTTTTATGACACTGATCTCATTTGTTTTTATCGCTTTAAGTGCTTATATGGCATGAGCAGGAAACAGATGACAATATTTTAAACTTGAAAACACACATTATTGAATTAAGTGCTGATCTGTTGATACCCAATGAAATATGTAAATATAAATCCGGCTTTTCTTTCTAGTTGTTTGTATTAATGAAGTGAGTTCAAATTAGATCTTAAATCAATTAATAAAGTAAAATATTAGTCCTGAGACCTTTTAAGTGGTAATTACAAAAATTCTATTTTTTTCTGTAAATTCACTTGCTGACAAAAACAGGGTATGAATTTAAGATTACAATTTCCCCAGTATACATCTTACATTGAGTTGCTTTTGATTTTTTTTTAAGAAGACCCAATCATCCTAACAGCCAAAATCCCTTCACACTCAGCTTTCTTAAAACAGTTGAAATAGCTACTTGAAAACATCTTAACTCTCTTTTGTGACCAATTCCAGTACAACAGCATCCTTTTCTCTACTCCTTCTAATTGCAGTTGACATTAGTTCCATAACTAAAACTTGGCCCATTTCTAAAAAAAATGTTAGTAAGACTGGATTTTTATGATCCTAGTCAATATCAATATCAAGAGCACGAGTCTACTACAATAAATTGATATTTCATTTCCAGCATGTTAAACAAACTGATTCCTCCATGTTAAATCTATATCTTAGGAACAAAATAATATTGATATATTAACATTAATTTGAGCAGTTCCTTAAACCAGGATATATTCCCAAAAGGTGATATGAGCTCAAATAAGGTATTTGTTGCAAAATAGAAATATGTTTTAAAAAATTAAATCATTTATCACCAAAAACCTCTTCTCACATCTTACTATCAGTTTAATGTTGGCATTTTTGTTTCACTATATAAGTCATTGTTATAAATGTATGGTGTAGTTTTGGATTGAATTTAAAGATCTAAACCCTTAGAAGAGATAACTTAGCAGACGTTGTCCATTTCTTATACTTGGTGTTACAAATAGGCCAATTTTTGATTTGGGAACAATGGGCCTTATGGACAGTTTATCTATCTATACAACTCTTTCAGTTTTAAACAAAATTTAAGTATATATATATATATTAGGGTGCATGGTTCAAAATGAGGTAAAAAAAAATTTGACTACAGTGGTAGTTTATAAGCAACAGACATTTGCTTTTTTTTAATTTATTATGTTTAACGGTGGCACAAGGGGGTTAAAGTTTTTAAGTTTGCCATTTTTTTTCGCAAAATTTAAGAAACCTTTGTGCTACAATACAAGAAGGCACTCTATGTTTGATTATAACTGTGACAGACACTTCCTGTTTCTTAGATGCCCGGTGCCTTGTTGATCCAATTAATTTGTTCAAAATGTCCAAGTTCCACAGCCTGATATATTTAAGTTATACTTTTATCTTATGTCCCTTTGGGGTTGGGGGTCCAAGCCTAACGTTTTTCTTTTTAAAGCAATCAAAACTTTAATTGCATGAGAAGGATTTTATTTTCCCACATTTGTTATTTTCTCAGGGGAGAAGAAAAAGCTGCTATTTGGAAAAAGAAAAAATCCCCCTTGGTCTCTAATTTTAATTCCTTGTACATTAATGCTAAAGTGCACTTTAAAAAAAATATATTTATTTTTCTGTGCTCAAACAGGTTTCACTAGTGGAAAGGGGGGGGGGGTAGATTGTATTCACTGTAGTAATTTTAACCTTTTCACTGTCTTTTTTTTTAAAGGACAACAATCTGGTCAAGTCAATTTTTCCTCTATTATTTGCTTCTTTAGGTGCTGGGCTCCTCAAGGACAGTTATTTTTTACTGTTATGTTTCCTCAGTTCTCTTCTTTATCATATCATGTTAATAGTTCTATGATCTTTTATACTATTAATTGCATGCACGCACACCAGGCTAGATCACTTGGCAGGCATCATTTGCTTGCCAAGAGTCATCTTAAGTAAAGATGTAAGAATTAATCTACAAATATGTTGCATAGAGATGATTTCTTTTGTACAGAATGCATAAGCTTCCATTGGAATATCATTTCTATGCAACGGAAATATGTTCTCATTCTGGAGACAAAATCAAGTTCATTGTCTATAAAAAGAATCAAATCTCTCCTAAGATGCAACACTGTCCTTGTGATTACATGTCCTAACTTTTCTGGGTAATAATGGTATTTATTTGATCAATTCAATATATATGCAGATGGTCAACATAGTCAAGAACAAAAAAATGTTAACTGTTCAACATTATGTAAGATATAATAAAACATATGACAGTTATTTGAATAATTATTAAAACTAATTCCTAACAGCTAATGATGTCTTGTCTTCTATTTAAGCAATTCAAAATTTCTTATTTTATTTTACATAAGGTTGGGTATTCTGGCTGGAGTATTGCATTTTTGTCAAGCAACAGACAAATGATGGGCACTGATGAACATGACATTTGCACAGGCTGATCCAATCAAAGTGCAGAAAGGATGCACTAGTAAGTAAGGAAAAGTTTAAGTAGGAGAATTTGAGAGAGAATTTTTTACGGAGCCAGTGAACTCAGAGATCAAAAAAAGAAAGGAAAAGATAGATGGAAGAGAATAGACAGAAGAAAAAAAATCAATTCTTAAAAGGAAAAATTCCTTATTTTTCTTTCTTTTTACTTTTTATGTCTGACTGAGAAAAGGATAAAAGAACAAAACTCAATTATGTTTGAAAATCCAGCTTTCTACAAGTAATTGGAAAACATCATATCATTAACAAGACCAAAAGCCCAAGGAAAAACAGGAAGCAAGATCAGTCTGCGTAAAATAAGTGTTCACTATGGTTTAAAGGGTAACCCATGGTCAAGTTTTTAAGACAATGACGCAACATAAAACGTTGAGGTACATGACTTTTAACTGATCTTGATCAAAACAAAATATTAGAAAGACTTTGATAACAAACTGGAAATAGATTTATTGATATTTCATTTCATTTTCATCCAAAAATAAATTATGTAAGTTAAAATAAAATATGATATGCTGTTTTAAAAAAAGCTTCCAGAATTAAGTAAGTTTTTTAGTTAGATTATGCTTATATTTTGCAATGTATTAAAATTCCCACAAGGAACACAAATATCTTGCTCTGAACATCTCTGAATGCTAAAGAAAGACTTTGCTTAAAGAAATTATGGTATTTTATTCAAATTTTCAAGTTTTTTAAACTGACTTAAAATGCACTTAGATTAAATTAAGCACGACGCCTTCTTGAGTATCCTCGAGATGCTGATGTAGGTTCCCCATACCCTGATGGAGCGGATGTTGTTGTTTCTCCATATCCTGACGGAGCTTTTGTTGTTGTTTCTCCATATCCTGATGGAGTTGTTGTTGTTTCCCCATAACCTCCAGGAGTTGATGCATCACCATACCCTGATGGAGCCGAGGTTGTATCACCATAACCTTGTGGAGTTGTTGTTCCATCATAACCACCTGTCGTTGATACGCCATAACCACCTGTGGTTGATACACCATAACCATCTGTGGTTGTTCCATCATAACCACCTGTGGTTGATACGCTATAACCACCTGTAGTTGATACACCATAACCATCTGTGGTTGATACACCATAACCATCTGTGGTTGTTCCATCATAACCACCTGTGGTTGATACACCATAACCATCTGTGGTTGTTCCATCATAACCACCTGTGGTTGATACGCCATAACCATCTGTGGTTGTTCCATCATAACCACCTGTGGTTGATACGCCATAACCATCTGTGGTTGTTCCATCATAACCACCTGTGGTTGATACGCCATAACCATCTGTGGTTGTTCCATCATAACCACCTGTGGTTGATACGCCATAACCATCTGTGGTTGTTCCATCATAACCACCTGTGGTTGATACGCCATAACCATCTGTTGTTGTTCCATCATAACCACCTGTGGTTGAAACGCCATAACCACCTGTGGTTGATACACCATAACCATCTGTGGTTGTTTCACCATAACCATGTGTGGTTGTTACACCATAACCTTGTGTGGTTGTTTCACCATAACCATGTGTTGTATCCCCATAACCTACAGAAGCTGCAGTTGTAGGATCCCCATAACCTACTGGAGCTGCAGTTGTAGGATCCCCATAACCTACTGGAGCTGCAGTTGTAGGATCCCCATAACCTACTGGAGCTGCAGTTGTAGGATCCCCATAACCTACTGGAGCTGCAGTTGTAGGATCCCCATAACCTACTGGAGCTGCAGTTGTAGGATCCCCATAACCTACTGGAGCTGCAGTTGTAGGATCCCCATAACCTACTGGAGCTGCAGTTGTAGGATCCCCATAACCTACTGGAGCTGCAGTTGTAGGATCCCCATAACCTCTTGGAGCTGCCGTTGTGGTTTCTCCATAACCACCATCATCACTATAGTCTGATCCAGCTTCATGTGGTGAATCTTCTGGCTTTCCTCCATATCCTGTTTTCTCTTCACTTGCAGTCTCAACTAGAAAGGTTTTTGCCCTTGGTTTCCCTTTAGCAGTAAAACTAATTAATCAACTAAAATTACAAGATGAAAAGTGATTAGTCTACTTTCTGCTTACTTTGAAAATGAAGGGAATGTGTGCACTATGCACTATGCAGGAAAGGAGGGAGACCCCAGCCACCATGAGTTCTGACTCTACAATATAAGAAGAGTCTTTAAGATTGCCCAGGCAGTACAGTAAATGAGCCTCCACAATACAGCGAAACTAGCCATGCAGAATCTTGTTTGCTGCTTGGCTGAGTCTTATACTGCATAGTTAATCTGTAAGGCTAATCTTAAATAGTAGAAGCTATTGGTGGATGAAGTATAATTCCTTCCTGATGTATGGCTGCCAACAACCCTGGACAGTGCATAGTACACATCAATATTTAAACCACTGAAATTACAATATGACTTCAAATTCCTGATGATGTATTTCAACATTGGAACTCCCATTTGTACTTGCATGTTATGACCTTATTTTTTGGCTCAGCAAAATGACTGAAAATTTTGTCAACCCATAAAAGTTTTAAAATTGATTCCGTCATTAGTTTCTAGCTATGGATCATAAGTTGTTTAACCATCTAATATTGCAAAAATCTGAAAGTTGACTGTACATTGAGGCACATTGGATGCCTATTGGATGCCTGTGGCAGCTAGATTTAATGAATAGTTTGGTTCCAATCACATAATAGAAATGATTGTATTTAAAAACAAAAATGAAAATGTAATCCTGGGTTGCTAAGCAATAGTAGGAATAAGAGAAAATTTACTACTCCAAAAAACTGAAGCAAAGACGCAAGGTCATTTTTCTGCTTTGAGTAGGAGGTGAAGGGGCTCCATGCATAGATTTATTTTAAAGAGGTTGTAAAATGAAAGTTGTTATTGATATGTGAATGGAAAGATCCACTATCATCCGACTGGGTAAGCTTACTGTAAATACTAAGTATAGATTTCAAATTGATAAGGAAAGATCCACTATAATCAAACTGGTTAGGCTTACTGTAAATAATTAAGTTTAAATTTCAAATTGTTAACATCTGATGGTCTTTGAAGGCTGAGATACTTCACTAATGCGCAACCAGAGCTGAAAACTTAAGAATGTTGGATATCCAGATCAATGCTTTATCCACTCTTTTTCTTAATCTCAAGACTAATCTCTAATCTTGTGTTTGTTTTATGAAAAGTGTATATCATTCAAGCAATCTGAGTGGCATATCAGAAGTCAGGATATGGAAAATTGAAAATACAGAGACGGAGAGAAGAGCTTTCTAATTTTGAAAAACTGGTTTTTTATTAACTTATACTTTTGGGATCATATTAATTGAAATAATGTAAGTTCGGACTAATGTTTATGTGGACTATTGTTTCCAGTAGATTTAATTGAATGTAATTAATTTGTATTTTGTTTCAATGCTGAAATGTTCAAATTGACTGAAAACCGGTTTAGGAATAACTTAGTTTGCAATTGAACTTAATTGTTCAATCTGAAATTTGTCCAATTGATATAGCATTGTATCTGTATTTGTGATCAAATGGAACTTTAATATAGTATGGATAATGGAGTTTTAAAAAGAGAGGATTAAGAATAAAATCAGAAGTGTGTACATTGGATACTCACATTAAGAGAGGTATTATTAGGAAATAATAAAAATCATAAATGCAGTAGTCACATCGTCCTTTAGGATAAAAATGCACATATTTGAAAATATCTATATTATTTTCAAACTGTTGTACTTTTAATATTTTCTGGGTTAAATAACACAAAATCAAGAATTTTAATAAAATATTGTATGAATTCTTGCTAGGTTAGTTGGAACTTTAAATCCAAATAGAAACAGGAGTTTAGTGATGATTTCTAATTGGTCTTTGTAAATACTTTTTTGATTTAGTATGGTGATGTCTTCTAACTCCCATGTATATTGGGACACCCTGTAGTTTTTCACAGAGCCCAGATCTCCCCAAGTTAACAGGTGTATTTAAGACATACTTTGATTAGCAGCTAGATGTCTTTCTTAGCATAGATGTCAGCACATAATCTAATTTTGTTACGACTTCCATTGTTTTTTCGCCGATAATTGTCGCATCTCACCGCAACAGTAATCACATTTTACCCTTCTATGTTAGTAAAAAAAATGAATGGGAAAATCCAAGCTCTGCGTTAGGAATTTGTAATATTTGGAACAACTAAATCAGTGTTTCTAATCCTATCTTAATAAGACTGATTTGATCGAAATTTTTTACATATTATATAGACTATTAAATGTTGGTATGTGCAAAAATAATCTGTCATTCTGCAATGCTGGTGGTTCAGATTTTGATGTGGGAGCGACCTTAAATCTCAACCCTCTATTGATATTATCAAGAAATGAATGACAATCGTTGAGGTATAAAAATCCTCCTGGCTTTAATGGATTAGTTCTGCAAACAAAGACTCATGATTTTGAGGTCTAATGTTTTTAGTTTAAAAGCTGATATGTTACTGAAAACAATGAAAAAAATATTTATGTTGATTCCTAAGAGCAAGAACAAGAAATAGGATTTTAGATCTCGGCATCTCAACTCCAGTTCCACTCCAATGTAACTACAGAATGAAACTGTCATTAAAGCAGTTTTAATTGAATAAAATACCTTTATTTTAATGCAGTTATTTGATTCTTAAATAAATCAGCAAGGGATGTGAGTTAATATTTTTAACAAAACCGAGTTGAAGAATTGATAAAAATTAATTAATATCTAACTGACTAAAATAGATGACAACATAAACTTAGTCTGGAAAACCTATAGATCTAACAATCGACAAATTGGACAATAAAGACACACAAAAAGATATTTTTAACAAATTAGACATGACTTTTCCATACTTTTAAAAAAGAACAATATTCTAATTTCTGGCCACCCTCTAATCTGTATAAGCACAATAAGATTAATGAAAAGGTTATTAAATACATTTGATTTTGAATGATTTTAGCATTCTGCCTCTTATAATAAAATTGTAAATCATTATATTGACTGTGAGTGTAATTTCAAGTGACCCTCTATGCAAAGATTGTAATCCCCATTCACTGCGATGCTCTTAAAGGCAGTACATTGTGTCTACAGGCTCAGTTGTAATTGGATTTTCAAAATGGAGTCCACTTTTTAGTCTACGTACAATTTTCTTTTCAATAAACCAAATTTTAGACTTGTATATCAAAAACTGCCAATTTTATATACTACTAAAGTTTCCAACTGGAGTAAGTAATTTGGTAAAAATAAGATAATCTCCGTTTGCACAATTTTGTATTAGGGTCTATGCAGACTTGCTTGTAATCGGATTTTCAAGATCGAGAGCATTTTTGATATCCACGTACAATTTTACGCTTGTAGATCTAAAAATAGCAATTTTATAGGCTCCTAAAGTTTCCAACTGGAGTTAAAAAGTAAAACATAATCTCTGCACAAATTAATCTTCAATGTTAGGTTACAGTTTATTACAGTACAATTTCTATCTTTAGATCTACAAGCCTGGAATTGGGCGTATTGAATCGGAAATTGTACAAAGATTTTAAAAATGGTATCAATCTTGAAAATCCGATTGCAAACGAGTCTGTATGTCCTTTTGAGACACCCCATGTATGAATTAGATTTTAATCAATGTTTAAAATTGTTTTGACTGAATCACACAAATATCAAACAAATCATTTAAATATTACAACCTTTAGTTTGTCGATTATTTTTTGACGCATTCGCATATAGTTATTTCATAATATTTTGTATTTGTTTTTTAAACAATGCACTTAAAACGCCGATTAGTTTGTCCACCATGTGTCTCTGCTCTCGATATTCCATGTGGCAGAGACACCTAGCAGAAAAAAGTCGTTGTTTTAAGTGCATGTATTGAAAAAAAGTAAAAAATGTTATGAAAAATTAACTACATACAAATATGGTGTAAAACAAACGATGACTATAGGTTGTAATATCTGAACGATATGTTTGAAATTGAATTGATTTTTATACGATTCGAGCTGTGGATTGCAACTATCTCAATTTGGGTAAATACTACGTTATTCAGCATAAGTTGTTTTACCAATTTTTTCCTTATAGACGCAACAGATAGATGTAAGATTAGTAGCGATCAAAAGCGCTTATTTTTCTCCGTATGTCTGTACCCACTTTCATTTTTCGCGAACACTCCCTTTAAGGCAGAAAATTAATTCAATTTGTTCTAAAAGTCTCAATCTTGACGGGTAACCACTAATCCTGTATATCCACAGGTTTGCCCACAAAAAATATGAGACTTGAACGACGATAAAAGGTCGCATTTTTTTTTTCTGGAAAAGGGTTACCTCAATTACCTAAATTATGTTTTACATAAGTTTTAAGTAGCAGGAAACCTTTAAGTCTGATTGAAGTAAACCGGCTTTAAGCTTAAATTCTAGGACATTCTGTTTATAATCCCTTAATTCGGTCTCAAGTATCTTAGAAGAATAAAAAATAAATATTGAATAGATGAAATACAGACGAAAAGGCAGACTTGTATTGACAATCTTTATGTAATACTATGGAGATATATAAATTTGGTGATCTCGAAATGTACGATGGGAAAATTATTTATTACCCAAACCAATAGTCCCGATTAACTAGAGTTCCCGAACATTCAAACCTTCATAGAACAACCTTCTTATCCTCTACTGTTCCCGAAATCGATAATAAATGGTATTCAATTTATTTCTGTCCTAAAAAAATACATTTAATTAACAAAGGTTTACTGAGTATAAATGTAACGTTTTATTATAATGAAATATTCTTACTAAAAAAAGATTATAGTCCGGTTATTGAACAGTACTAAAACAACGTTTTGTCTTCTAAAATAAAATGGCAATTGATTTTAAATGTAAATCACTATTTTTTAAGTGTTATTCTTTTAACTTTTAAAGCTGGGGTACTGCACGTGAAACACACAAACACACACTTTTAATGAGTTACACACAATAAGATTATAATTTGGTTTGGGAAGGGAATCAACTATTGCTTGAGCTATATTATTGGTAACTAGATTTTAGAAAATGATGAGAAACAATTTATTTTATATGGGACGGGGGGGACCAGGGTACAAATTCGTTATTGCACCCCCCTTTCAGAAGAAAGGGGGGTAAACCTGCACCCTTGCACCCCCCCCCCTGGTTACGGGCCTGGTCACAAGTAAAAGAAAAAATAGAATATTGGCGATTCACCTAGATATCTAAATTTGACTTCGAATTAAGTAAATCTAAGAATGTATTAAGTAATGATTAATTTTATAATAACTCGCTATGGCTAATCAAATAAAATTATATTTAACCTTGAATTATTTAATTAACTTTAGATTCTCTTAGGTTAGAAACCGATCATTATTTAAAAGGTTGGAAATTAAATTAGCATTCTATGTTTGATACTTACAGATATAATTTCTAAACTTAATTCTATACATCAAGGGCTTATAGAGGGGGGGGGCAGCGCCCCACCCTTGGCCTGTAAAAGGGGGTCCTAGATCTCAGAGCTTTCAAGCTTTTCAAATCTTAAACTCAAGAGTGAAGAACATTAAAAAAAAATTAGTTTGCTGTTCATTCAGTGCACTAAAAAGATTGCATACGTGGACCAAATCCAACATGCCAGAAGTCCGAAGGAAAAATCAGGGATAGCAAAGTAAAAATTATTTTTAAATGCCAATGCCAAGCCACGAAGGCTTGGGTTTGGAGACAATAAAAAACCATTTTTAGTTTTTTTTAACTTGGATTTAATTTACTTTATTCATTGCACCGCCGTTTTGTGCCAGGCGTCGCCCGTGGATTTTTAAAATTCAAATTTAAACAAAAAACTTATAATTTATTTAGCTTATGTCAACCTCAAGGGTATCCATGAGTTTCCTTACTAAAATTCAGCCCAATTGATTCAGCCGTTTGGCCAACCATAGCAAACATATAAATGAACGAAGAGCTTTATTATATTGATTACAATTGTATTCATAAGGTTTTTCAAAACGGAAACTTTTTTTTCTGGACCTCTGTCTTTTATTCATCTCATAGAATTTAAGTTTAAGTTGAGTTTTTCATTTTCAAAAATGTGTTTTACTATCTCTAGTTTAAATACTAATTATAACTAAAACAACAATAAAATAGAATGTCGATATTTTAGAAACAATGCTTTTTTTCTGCTATTTTTGTTTAAAGGATAGATAAAGTATAGTACATGCAAGGTAATTGGACTGTATGTGTACCTTCAAAGCATCTTATACTTATACCTGATATCCAAGAACCCAATATTTTGAATTTACCGTTCAAATTTTGCTCCCCTCCCCAGGAGCTCCTAGAAGAAAAAAATGTTTGCGCTTCGCGCTAATTTTGCCCCCCCCCCCCAGATTTATTTCTGTATACGCCCTTGCTTTACATAAAGGGATATTCATTACGTATTTAAGAACATGAGGATAGAATTTGATTACACTTGTTAGTTTGAATTGAATGCTTGTTTGTTGTTGTTGTTCGGTCATTACTCGTGGACCGATTTGACTTAAATTTTGAATCTCTGGAGAACCACTGGGATATCCTTTGAACATGAGTGATATGACTTTTAAAGAGAAAACTCCAGGCAAAGCTGGATTCCCAATATTGTACTAAATGTTTCACAGGCCACATGTCAGTGTAACGGTTTAAAAACGATCAAGTATAATATTTAATTTAAATTATTTCATTCGCACCCATCCGACTATTATAACTTTTAATGTTAGCTCTCTCTCTGACCATTTTCTCATTGTACAGTATAAAACAATACCAAATAAAGTTCGGGAATTTTTTTCACGCAATTTTAAAATTTCACAAAAATCAAAAACTCCTGGATAATTATTTTATTATTCGAGCATCAATAAACCTTCCTTGGGGTCATGCAAGGTCCCACACAAAATGTGGGCCCAATCGGTTCCGTAGTTTTGTCGTTTATAAGACACAAACAAACAGATTGACGAGCAAGGTATATTTGTAGATCATACCTGTGTTTTTTTACAATATGAAATATTAGACTTAGTAACCCTATATAGAACTACCCAGTACCCATAAAGGATGATGACTTAAAGACGACCTGCCCTGCAAACATTTAGTCTCCGACAAACCAATGTCAAACAAATAAAGTCAGAATTATTTACCCAACATCTGCGCCATGTTATAGGCACATATATTTAAATGAAAATACTTTTTAAATTATTTATTAAATGATTTGGTAAAGAAAATTAGACGTGAAAGCTGTGTGGACTGAGACTGTAAAAAATGAGATTGAATAAATTCCGTACAGTCGTCTCTGAAGTTTGATCCTGGCTATGTGGGTAGCCCTGTATGTATAGATTCTCATGTTTAGTGGAACACACTAAGAATGCTTTGTGTAGAGGCTTCCTGCATATCAACTAGGTTTCTGATTGCTGTGTTCTATGTACTGTGTAGTGAGCTGCTCTACGTAAAACCCCGGTCCTAGAAATGTATTTGCAACACAGCTTTATATAAAGTTTAGGCAACACGTAAATAATATTATTAGCTCTACATGAAAATTTTGTTTATTTTGACGGTTAAAAATATACAAGAGAAACTACTTTTTTGTATCTTTAAAATTGACAAAGATATATAATATTAAGACAAAGTATAATTAAAGTTTTTGTCACAAACTCAAATATTTTAATCCCTATTTCTCTGCAACCTAATGGTGTAAACTTTTGATATTGTAAGCTTGGAGTGTTTTATCTAACAGAGCTAGGAATAGTGGATATCAGGAATATTGATTGATTCTCTGTTTTTGCTAATTTCGAGACTAACATAATCTCGAAATTATGTCTTGAGATTAAATATTTAGATAAACAAATTTGATTCTAGGAACGTCAGATTGTTGGTGTTCTTGACTGGAAGGGCCTTCACTTAATTTCTCACCAATTTATTTATTAGTACATTAGTTAAAATTGGTTGAAAAAGAATATCAAACGTATTATTAAATATTTTTCTTCGCCGATAAATTTACAAAATGGTCGACAAGAAATTCTTAGTTTGCTAGAAATTGAGGATTTCTCTCATGGGATAGAATTAATTTTCAAGGCTGTTATTGGACAAAACCATTTACGAACTATATTCCTGCACTCTCATTGGAAGAAAACAATGTATGGATATCCAAAGAGAGAGAAAAAGAGTGGATTAAGGACTAAAATTAAAAGTTTCCACAGTGGATATTCGGATTAAGTAGTTGAGATTAAAGGTTATCCATTCTAAAGTTCCCAGCTCAGAGTTTATATAGTTGACATATCTAATGTCTACGCCTTTGGGTTGTAAATATAAAGGGTTAAGAAAATTATAGTTTATGGCAAAGGCTCAATTTCTTTAATCTATTTTTTAAATTAGAATCTTAAGTCCCATTTTTGTGGAGACATCCTGTACAATATTGTGATTAATATTATAGGGTCTAGGGAATAGACAATGTTTCGTTCATTGAAAACTAACAGATATAATAAGACTATATTGTAGAATCAATAAAGCCACAAGATAAAAAATTTCGAAATTTCTTTTTGTTTGGTATCTTTAATTACTTTTCTAGGCACCCAACCCGATTAGTGAAGTGTCTTCAGTTTGTTTATTTTGTTTGGTATCTTTAATTACTTTTCTAGGCACCCAACCCGATTAGTGAAGTGTCTTCAGTTTGTTTATTTTGTTTGGTATCTNCCTGCCTGCCCCCCTGTATACGCCCTTGAAACATGTGCAGAATTCTTTTTAAAGGCTATGCAAGTGATCCACCATTCAAAGGTTTCACAACGTATTCTTGAAACGTTTATCTGATCAATAATATGGAAGATATTGCCGTTTTTCTATGTTTTAACATACTAAATTCTGATAACTTCTATATGTTTTCCTGCCTTTTCTACGGTTTTTAGGTTATACAAATTTCACTGGCAGAGAATATCTTTCTAAATCCTAGATCTAAAGTCAAATCCTACGAAATGTCACTTTAATGGATAGAATAGACTTATCTATAAAAATTAAGTTGTAATCTATGTTTAAATATTTGTTTGATCATTTTTTTATTGGGGTATATATGGGAGACCAGAAGAGGGAATGTTCTTATCTTGGTTTTGAGATTCAAAGTTCAGTGGGTGGGTCGACTTTTATCGGGAAAAATAGCTCAAATCGCAATTTACGACAAAGGGCGGGTAAACGGTCATAAAATACAATCATATGACAACAATCTGAAGAGATGGACTAAATAACTTTTTAATCTTCCCTGACGGCACAAACAGATATTTACATTATTTTACATTCGTTAAATTGGTTTCGTTCACAAAAACCAAAAAAGTTGCAGTGCAGAAGGTTAATTTTTTCCTTCACTATTTGTCTTGCAGTGTAAAACTCTTTTATTGATACCAATAAAAAGGTTGTACCGATTCTAAAATTACTTAAAGATTTATATGTTCAAATTTTGTAGACTGAACAGAATTTGCGTGCCCTGCATACACCTTTTACCGAAGCTGTACCTGTAAAGGAAAAATATGTCCTGCGTACAGTTTATATGTTTCACAAATTTCTTAACCGTATGCCTCAGAAATTTTAGATTCGAACCTTTATTTTTTATTTTTATTTTTTAAGTTTTTTACAAAGTCAAAACTCAAAGTTTATTTATCACTAGCATTACAAGTAAATTTGTACTGTATAGACGTGCACTCAAACTATGTACTCAAGAAGTCAATACCTCTCAAAAAACCCCTCCCTTCAGGAAAAAGAAATATACAAAAATTATATTTTTTGCACTTTCAAGGTAGTGTTCGCGAAAAATTAAAGGGGGTATAGGTTAACGTCGAATTGCATTCAACATTAATCGCTACTAATTTTACTTTTTTCTTTTGCGCCCACAAGGAGAAAGTGGTTAGAAACAATTCATACTAAAGAGCGTAGGACCATACAAATTCACGTAGTTGTATTATTACAATAATTCAATAATAATTACAATAATTCAATAATAATTACAATAATTCAATAATAATTCAATATAATTTAAAACCATTTCTCCTTCTAGACGAATCAGATAGAAGTAAAAAAGTAGTGATCAATATCGATATCCTCCAATACGTCCCCTTTCATTTTTCGCAAACACTCCCTTTAATAGTGAGATTAGAAAATAAAAGGATATGTACATAAATCAATTGTTAATACTTAAAAAAAACATTTTATATTTTAGATCTTTTTGCCCGCACTTGTCTCTGGCTCTGAGAACTTCCACTAGCCTAAAAAAAAAAGATTATTATGATTTGATTTTATGATTTGTTTTATCTTATTTTTTACCTTAGCCCTCTTCCTTGTTGCTCTGAACTCTGCTTTGTTCATGTTCTCAATCTTTGTTGTAATATCATCTTCCTGGGCCTCCTCAGTTCCTTCAGGAGGAACATTCACAGAGTTAGATTTAGATTCAAAATCTTCAAAAGTCTCAGGCATTGCTTCTGACTCTGTTACAGGTGCAGACTGAGCAACTGGATCAGGTTCAGATTCAGATGCAGGTTCTGTTTCAAGGCTGGACTCAGTGACAGGTTCAGTTTCAGCAGCTGGTTCAGGTTCGGACTCAGTTACAGGTTCAGGCTCAGCCACTGGATCAGGTTCAGACTCAGTTACAGGTTCAGATTCAGCAGCTGGTTCAGGTTCTGAAAAATCAGCAATACGTTCTGCCACAAGCTCCTCTACATCTACTACAGTGGCAGCCTTGGAATCTGAAGCTGACACAACCTGTTAAAGGAAAATCATTAAATTTTAAACATATAAATAATTTTGTGTGCAATTTTTACCTCTAGCTTTTCTATTCTGGCCTCTGCATCTTCAAGTCTCTTCTCTAGTTCAGATATTTTCTGACTTTGGGAGATATTATTTTGTGCCGAGGTAAGAAGTATTCTGAATAATTCTTCTTGATCTAGTTCTCCGGTTTTCTTTGTCTGCATCAGGTCCAAGATGGAGAGGGTATGAACAGTCTCGGATTCCTTTAAAGCTTCATCAGAGACAGAATCTTTGTGATCCTTTGCTGGGATATCTTCATTTGTGATTTCCTGAACGTTTTCTTCAGAAGAAATTTCTGATCCTGAAATCTCAGTTGATGAGAGTTCTGCCTCACTAACAGATGCTTCAAGTTCTGCAAGTTGTATTTGCTCAGGTGCTTCAGGCAGAATGATCTCCTTATTCAGCTCTTCAGTTGTTTTTTCAAGCAGTTTGATTAAATCCTTTTTATTCCCTTTAATTGGCAGATTTTTCTCCAAGCACAGCTTTTCCAAGTTTTTCTTAGTTAACTTTGTCAAATCCGTAGCAACAGATTCAGTTTCCACAGCTGTTTCAGGTTCAACTGCTTTTTCAGCTTCAACTTCAGCTATATCGGTTGGATCTTCTGTAATCTTGTCTGCTGCTTCAGTTTCAGCTGTATTAGGTTCATCACTGGATTCAGTTTCCTCCATTACTGTTGCAGGTTCTGAATTGGATACAGCTTTCTCTGTAGCTGTATGAGATTCAACTGCTGTTTCTGGTTCAGTAATGGATTCAGTTTCCTCTATAGCTGTTTGTGATTCAATTGGCGCTTCAGGTTCAGCAATAGATTCAGGCTCATCTGTTGCTTCAGATTCAGAAATTGATGCAGACTCTACATGTTCATCTGCTAGCTCATTGTCATCCTTGGGGACAGCAGAGCTTTTTTCAAGGGAAGCAATGAGATCCTTTTTATTGCCTTTGGTTGACAATCCTTTAGATTTGCAAAGCTTCTCAAGCTCTCTTTTTGTCATTGCATACAGATCTTGTATTGGTTCAGCTAAGTCGATTGTTGGTTCAGCTGTTTGCGCAAGTGTAGACTCAACAGCTGCTTCAACAATAGTCTCAGCCGCTATCTCATTTGCCTCTTCAGTTGCTGTATCAGCAGTAAGTTTAATTGATGTTTTGGCATCAGCTTCTTTTACAGATTCAGCATCAGCATCAACCCCTGTGTCATCAGTTGGACCAGCTGCTGATTCTTCTACAAGTATCTTTTCTTGTTCAATAACAGATTCATCTCCACCTGCATCGGTTTTTTCCGTTGAAGAATCAACGTCAGGTGATTCCACCGCATTTTCATTCTCAAGCTCAGTCATGGTAACAGGTTCTTCCATAGTTTCATTAATGGGTTCTGTGGCAGGTTCTTCAGGGGTAATTGGTTTAATGATTGAAGGATTATCTTCAGATAAAGCTTCTAGTCTGCTGATCAGATCTGTCTTGTTTCCTTTAACTGGCAGGTTTTTCTGTATGCAAAGCTTTTCCAATTCTTTTTTAGTCATTTCAGCATAATTCACACTCTCAGCTGGCTCAGTTGATTCTTTGGTGCACTCTTCTTGTGTGCCTGTAGATTCAGCATAATTCACACTCTCAGCTGGCTCAGTTGATTCTTTGGTGCACTCTTCTTGTGTGCCTGTAGATTCAACAGGTTCGATTGCTTCAGAAGATTCAGTAGCGACAGTAGCCTCAACAAGTGCATCAACTTCCATCAATTTGATTTCTTCTTCAACATCTTCAGCAGAGATAGCCTCTAGAGTTTGGCCTTTGGCCTTCTCCAGAGCAGCAACCAATTCTTTCTTGTTTCCTTTTGCCTCAATTTTTCTTTCCGCACATAAAGCCAAAAGTTCCTTCTTTGTAAGCTTGTTAAGATCTACATCAAGGGTATTCTCAACATCTTCAACACCTGTATCAATGAAATGTGAATTACCAGAAGCAAAACATTAAAATAATTATTATGATATGAAAGAAAGATATAATTGAGACCCTAATACAGTAAAAATATTTTATCAAAGGGTTCAAAGATAGTTTAAGATTACACTACCGGAATCAGAGTCGCTGAGTGCATCTTCTTTCTCACAAACTCGATCATGCTTCACCATTTTTGCATCGTTTTCAATCTTGTCCGCCTTCCTTTTTACAGCTTTTCTTACAGGCATCTTTTTAGTAAGTATTGGTCCTGCAAGCATATTATTTTTTGTAAATTACCCTTCATGGAGGCCTTCAACAGTTGACAACAATGTTTTGTTGCTTCAAAGAAACTTAGTTTTTGTCGCAAACTCAAATTTGCTAATCCCTACATCTTTGCAACCTGATGGTGTAAACTGTTAATATTTTATAGTTTGACATATCAATGGTTTAGTACATTGGGTTGTTGGGTTGCAAAGATTTAGCGATTACGAAATTAGAGTTTGTGGCAAAAAAGGGTACAAATGTTAGTCGTTGATGCCACTCCTTTAAATGAAGGATTACGTAAAATTCTATTGATACTCCAAACAGAGATTAAAAAAAATGTTTTTCTAAATACTTTTTAAGGGGCTGTGTAAGCATAATTTTAAGTGACCCTCCGTGGAAAAATGGCATGGTTTGATTAACAATGGTACCCTTGAAAGCCTTGTCTAATTAAGCATAAGTTAGATTTTACTATGGTTTCCCTACAAAATTGACTTGCACATTTCTACTCAGAATTGAGTAACTTTAAACCTAGAAAACTTTAATTTTAAAATTTGCATGAAGGGTCTCTTTAAATTACGTTTACTGTCCCTTTCATGGCGAGGAAAATTATTTTTAAAATTCTTTTAAAGATATTTTTTTATGTATCCAATTTTTGATCTCACCTGTTGGATCCAACGAAAGGAAGAGGTTTCTGACGAATTCCGTGATTGTCTGAAACCCTGACAGTTAAGTCAAGGATCGGGGTTCAAGACAAGTCTGTGCTTGAAGACGGCTAGCAACAAACTATGGTATGGTCCCCCTCCGGTTCATTGCAGTGCGTTTTCTCTGTCTCGTTTTAACTTGGCTCCCCTCGGTCGTAAAATCTGTCTAAAATGCAAAATAAAGCTCTTAAAACTTCGGCGACCGAATTCGGTGTCTCGACTCTCAAGGTTACGCAATTTGGGTATTATGTCGGTTGAAAATATTATGATGAAAAATATATCCACGTATTCTTTAGTTTTCTGGGGATATAAATTAAATGATGTATGTTAATAATCTTTTATTAAAAATTGGCAACCTAAACGATAATGGACATTGGACCATGGGTCCAAATTTACAGTTCAACCCCTTATTGGTAAAAGCTCGCTCTATAAAGGAATTCAAATGTTAAAAAATTTACAAATTAAAAAATCTGTTATTTTAAGACTTTCTTGGATTTTTTTATATGTTAGATATTTTAGCTTTTATCATTGGTTGCCACTTTTAAGTTAGAAAGAAGTGGCGCAAAGCGGTCTGACTTCAAGCATATCAAGTAGTAATCTCTGTTTGTTTGTATGTACGATCATAATTCAAATGTTGGTGGGGTAACTAAGCTTGGTTCTAAGTTGAGTATGTGGACTTTTTCAGGGAAAGTTAAGTGTTCAGGCAAAGCTGGGTTTCCAAGAAAGGGTTTTATATTCTAGCACCCAGCGAATAATTAGTTATTTATTGTAAAGATTTATTCACGCAAAGATATAAATACGTATATAAATAATGTAGTTTAATTTGTTTAAATAGATTCTTGAAAGTAGCTTTACAAAAGAAAAAAGAAAAATATGCAAAAATGCTTAAATAGGCGACATTGATCATAACTCCTTACTTAACATGTTTATCATTTCTTATAAATTATTCGTTCTTGTATAATTTAAAAGTTCTTGAAAAACCAGAACTTTCCATGCATGGTTCAATGGGACATCAAAATACTTTATTTGTTTCTTAACTAACATTTTACTAAGATTTACAGAACAATCATTTGCAATAGAAAATAAAATTTCTGCTAAGAACTGTGTTAAGGTCATTTTTGCATAAATTAGGAAGAAATCTAATGCAAAGCTTAGAACTTGCTTCAATAGTCTCATAGAAAGACACACATCTGCTAGCTAACATAGTTTTTACGTGTAAACATTGTGAAATACTTTCAATCAAGTACCTATGCGTATCTCTAGGTACATTAAAAAGAATTCTAATAGCAGTATTCCATGCTGTATACAATTTATACAGTTATTCCCACATTTACCCGCGCATTTTAGTATGTTACGATAATTTAACTATTTTTTCCCGTTAAAAGTGGACTCTCATGTTTTAGAATCTCAAAACCAGAAAAGAACATTCACGTGGGATTCCTGAGTTCCCATCAAAATTTTGATGCAAGTTGTTCTAAGGGTTCCTGAGTTATGATCGGACAAACAAACCAACAGATATTAAAACTTTATATATATAGACTAGACATGAATCGACTATTGAAAAGTGTGAACGGATGATATTACAGTTATATAACTAAACATAGGATTGATGCGTAGAAAGGAAAGCTGCAAACTAGGAATTATAAACTCTACTGTATTATATAAAAGACCGGGAGCGGGGTATTATAAAATCAGCGAAAACCTTCGGGGACTCGGGGTTAACACCGTTCAGTGAGGGAGGGGGTGCAGGGTCGCCATGAGCCCCGCAAAGTCTCTTATTCGTAAATAAGTATTTAAAATAACCTGGCGCCACTCCTAAACGTTAGAATAGATATTATAGAAATACTAAATAATATCTTTAAAAGGAAATATTTAATTAATGGTTTTGCAGTACTTCTTTGAATATTAAAAAAACATTGTCTATTATAACATTAAATATTTTTTATAAACATTTTCATCACTTCTATACTATCGATTCTAAAGGATAGGGGTAGTGGCAGGTCTTTTTTAATACTCATCTGCTAATGCAGAGGCTTGGAGACTTTCGCGCAGAGCTCATGGCGTCCGGCACCCCCTTCCTCATAGCTCATAGTTCAGCACCTTCGGAAACATTTTCATTCGAATTCTGAATTAATTTAATATCTAAAATTTATGATTAGTAAAATTACCTTTAACAAAATAAGTAAAAATAAAATAAGTAGACCTCCTAGGGTTAGAGAAATTGTTATTACACACCCCTATTCAACTATCAATCCCAAGGTTATAATGCATTAAATAAACTTGATCACTCCAACCAAATTGAAAATAATTTTTTTTAAATTTGAAATCTTGCAAATAACTCATTTTTTTGAGGAGCTTGTTTTTTTCTTTCTGCCCACGTTTTGAGACGAAAAACATTTTTTTTCAAAACAACGACATTTCAAAATGATCGTCTTTTGAAATTCACCAAAACGACAACTTTTAGATTTTAAAAAGCATTTGAAAAAATAATGGCCACAATTTTACAACCTTATGTTTGATTTTTGCATTTTATTTAGCCCAGTCAGATTGGTGTGAATAAAAGAAATTGAGTCTTTGCCAAAGGAATTGAGTTTTTGCCACAATTAACTCTGATATTTAAATATCTTTAAATATCTTTAAGTGTGGAAACGTTTCCTGTCCTAGCCGCAGCGCTTGGATTATATCCTGAAGAAAAATTATTTAAAAGCTTAAAAATGGAATCAGGGTTGCCAAAATGACCGGATTTTTTTTTACCAAAAACTTGTACGGATTGTTCGGAAATTGTTTTAGATTTTACGGATTTTCAGGATTTTTATTTTTTTATTTTGACTCATACGAATCTAATTTTTGCATGACAATTTGATTTTAAAAAAGTCTTGTTTAAATGAAGTTAGTTTAACTTATTATCTTAATTCCCAAATATATTTTACGTTGATTGTTGTTTCAATTGACAAAAAAATTCATTCTTTCATCTTTTCGAGAATTTGTTCCAGAAATTTTTTTTTAGAAAATGTTCCAGAAGTGTTCATTCGAGAATGTGTTCCAGAAGTGTTCATTAGAGAATGTGTTCCAGAAGTGTTCATTTGAGAATGTGTTCCAGAAGTGTTTATTAGAAAATGTATTCCAGAAGTGTTCATTAGAGAATGTATTCCGGAAGTGTTCATTAGAGAATATATTCCAGAAGTGTTCATTAGAGAATATGTTCCAGAAGTGTTCTTTCGAGAATGTGTTTCAGAAGTGTTCTTTCGAGAATGTGTTTCAGAAGTGTTCATTCGAGAATATGTTCCAGAATTGTTTATTCGAGAATGTATGTGTTCCAGGGTGTCCTATACAAAGAACTTTCCAGAATGCGTATTGGGTATTGAGGGAACAATTTTCGCTAAATTTTCACAGTCAATGTGTCATTGGAAAGCTCTAAATTTTAGTTACTTTTAGGTGAACATTTTTTCTTTCTAGGCCACAATCTTTTTAGTTTAATTCAGTGTAAGCCAAAAGTCTCAAAATCTAAATAAGTTGAATTTTTTTCCCAGATGGGTTGCATCGAATATTTTTAAATGAAAACGCCAGCTGTGAAATAATACAAAATTATTGATTATTGAAATTATTGAAATTATTATTGATTGATTTTTTAAAAATCTAGTTTTACCGATTGATTTTTGAAAAATTAGCTATTTTTTCGACTGTGCTAAGTTCGTATGTTGTCAGTACAAACTGATTTATTTTTTAAATGCTTTTTTTATTTTTAGATTTCTCTGCTCAAAAAATAATTATCGCTGATAAAAAATGTTAGCGTACAAAGAAACCTCAGACAAATGGTTTACTTTTTTAATTCAGAAATTCTGTCAATTTGTTCATAATTTATGAACAAATAAAAATAGAAGTTATTATAACATAAAAAGTATGAGGCCCAGAAAGAAAAATAATTCAGTTTTAAGTAACTTAAATACAGAGCATTCTAATGACACCTTGAATGTGAAAATAAAACGAAAATTGTTCCCTCAATACCCAATACCCCTACTGCATAGTTTTTTAGGACAAACTGCATCATTTGAGATTATGTTCAAGAAGTATATATTCCAGAAAAAATTCCCGAACTGTTCATTCGAGCAAATAAGATCCAGAAGTGTTCATTCAAGAATATGTTCCAGAAGTTTTCTTTGAGAATATGTTCCAGAAGTTTTCGTTGAGAATATGTTCCAGAGGTTTTCGTTGAGAATTTGTTCCAGAAGTTTTCTTTTAGAATATGTTCCAGAAGTTTTCATTCAAAAATATGATGAATGGTTTGGTATTAGGGTTCCATCATTTTATATCTTCTTCCTTTTATTTTAAATTTAGATTAGATTTTGAATTGTTCGAAAAAAAGTACAAAGAGTCTGACTTTAAAAAGTTAAAACCAGCCAAAGCTTTCATGTCTAAGCCCTGACTTAACAGAAATAATTGTAGATTTCTTGTTTGTTTGTTTGTCATATTAATATTATAAACATGCCCTAAAAACATAGGAACATCGAATTCTTGTGATATTTTACATGTTATAAGATTTTCGAAAAGTGGTCTGCCTTTCTTGTATCTTTACAATTGAAAATTATTAATCAAAGACGATCTTAAAGTCGTCATTTAATTCACATGTTATTTAGGAACACTCTGTAGAACGTGCAGAAGATCTAACAAAATCTTTTATAGAATTTTAAGGTCAAGGATTACTTAATTAATACAGGACAGAGGCGTATTCAGGGGGAGCTATGGGGGCTAACACCCCCCCCCCCTGTACCAGTGAAATATGTATGGATTTCAGGCCCCAACAGGTACGAGCCCCCACAAACGTGTAAAGAAAAAAAAATTAAGCCCCCCTTTGGAAAAATTTCTGAATACGCCCCTGACAGAGGGCTATTAACTAATGCTAAAAAATGAGTTTTCAGCTTAGACAAAAACCCAACTAATTCAGAGAAAAGTGCAAACATAAAAAGCAAGCAGATTTTTTAATTTGTATTTTTTTTCCCTCGGGATTTATGTTTTCATCCGGTTCTATCATCTTTATCATGGCTGTACACTGCCCAGTGCAGTATACAGGTAAATTTTGTTTCAGATTTTAAAAAAAATTAAGGTCAGCCTTTGCTAAAAAGGTTTTAGCGTCACAACTTGGAGAATGAATGATAAAAGAAATGAAAAATTAAATGTTTTAATTTTGGATGTTTTCTTTCCAAAAATTAAATTTCTTTTCGTTTTTTTTTATGGATTGTACGGATTTTTCATCATAAATATACAGGTTTTATCATAAATATACAGGTTTCATCATAAATATACAGGTTTCATCATAAATATACAGGTTTCATCATAAATATACAGGTTTCATCATAAATATACAGGTTTTATCTGAAAATGTACGAATTAAAAAAAATTTGGCCTCCCTGCAGCTTGCTTGAAACCTTAATCTGTTCTTTTTATATGAAATCTTTAATAAGATATTTTGGAATAATTTCAATTCCTTGTTAACTTCTAATACTAACTAAAGCATATCAAACTAATTATTTTTGATTACCCTTGAAACTTGATTAAAATTAATTATTTAAATTTTATGTAGGAATTGCTGTAGGGTTTTAGAGAAAATTTAGGCACCTTAATTAAATATTGTTTTGTTTAAATCGACCAATTAAAGCGAAAGGTGGCTATGTCCCATTTACAATGGTACTCTCAAAAGGTTTGTCTGTCAGTATAAATTAAATATCAATGTTTATGATTTTTTTTTATCTCATGTTTTCAATTGAGATTCACTACTAAATATTTAGGTTTTTATACTATGCATTTTTACGTTTCTTTCTTTATCTAAAAAATGTGTTTTTAAGAGTTATAAAGTTGACGCAAACCTTAAAAATAACAATTATATTTTCGTAAGTGTCATGATATTTTTACCTGTAAATACGTATATTTCATACCAAGTACTTTTTCTTATTGCATAGGTTTTAGTTTTACCAATAAATACAATAAACCCGTCAACCTGTGAAATAGGAAGCCGACTGTGAGACTAAAAGTGTTGATTTTAAATAGTCTATAATGAACATAAAACACAGTAATTGTGCAGCGTGCACAGACCCATTTTACATTTAAAGTTTATTTTTAAGCTTCTGGTATAACTTTGCAACTTTATATCAACCCCAGATACAAATAAGATAGCCTAAATGACTGTTTGTATATGACAAATCTAAAAATGTAGGAATTGTTATAGGTTTTTAAATACGCATTTTTATGGATTTAAAATACGTATTTTTTAACAAAGAAATGGTTACAAAAATACACTCACACTGCTCACACATATATTTTTATTCGAATTGCCCCCAGCAAAGTAGATAAATTGAGTCAGAACTAGAAAACTCTGGGATAGGAGGACGACTTTTGAACTTATAAGTTATGACTTTGATAACCTTACCCTGTCTATACGCAACATCCTCTATACTGAACTTTCCACCTGTAGCAATATCCGACCTACGACAGCTGTATAGGTCGGTTGCACTTTTTTTAATCCGACCTACAGGCCTGATAGAATTCTAGCCATGTGCATGAAGCGAGTTGATTTAGAAGGCAGGATATGCCCCCCTTTTTGTATGGTCAGATTTTTTGTAGGTACACTTTGTGTCAAAAATATCAACCAAAATCTGCATACTTAAAGTCTTCTTAAAGTTACATCATCTATACGCAATATATCCTCTCATACTGCACACTTCAGACCATATACTGCAATATCGGACCTACAACAGCTGTTTTATTTGCTATTATTTGAGGGTTAGGTTAGGTTAAGACAATTTCTGGGCTTCGAGCGCTGCGGTCAGGACATGCGAGGGGCTTGAGTACGCCGCAGCTAGGACATGCAAGGGGCCACGCGCTGCAGTGGCTATGTGTCCAACTTACAACTGTAAAATTTGAGGGTTATGGTTGGGTTTAAACAATTTCTGAGCCGAGCGTTGCGGCTAGGACAGGCTAGGGGGTCGAGCGCAGCAGCTATGACAGGCTAGGATGCTACGGGCAAGGCGAATAGATGACCATCCGACCTAAAAATATTGACCATCTGACCTACAAAATATGTACATCCGATCTACAAATATGTAAATCTGTATAAAATAACATCTGACCTACTTAAAAAGTGACCATCTGACCTATTACAAAATGTGTACATCCGACCGACCTTTAGTTCTATATTTATAGTAATCCTTTTCATTTTGGTTCTTTAGTAATACACTACATTTAGTTCTATATTTATAGTAATCCTTTTCAATTTGGTTCTTTTGTAATACACTACATTTAGTTCTATATTTAAAGTAATCCTTTTCATCTTAGTTCTTTAGTAACACTACATTTAGTTCTATATTTGTAGTAATCCTTTTCAAATTGGTTCTTTAGTAATACACAACATTTAGTTCTATATTTATAGTAATCCTTTTCATTTTAGTTCTTTAGTAAAACACTACATTTAGTTCCATGTATAAGTAATACATTCATTTTAGATCTTTAGTAATACACTACATTTAGTTCCATGTATAAGTAATACATTCATTTTAGTTCTTTAGTAATACACTACATTTAGTTCCATGTATAAGTAATACATTCATTTTAGTTCTCTCTTTGTATAACACTGCATGAATCTGCAAGAGAAAGGGATTAGTGTGGGAGTACAGTTCGGTGGGGAGGGGGGGGGAGTACACACCCTACCTCTGTGATTTAAGTGTCTTGCAATTCACTTCGGAAAGTATAATATCGATCCAATAGTTATTTTTTAACCCCCTCCCCCCCTCCCCCCCCCTGTAAATTCTGATTCTGTGAATTTTCTCATTTTTTGACAAATCATTTTATAGATCAGGGTTTTCGTCATTTGTTTTAATAAATACAGTTTTAACATCCTTGACCCATTGCAGAAACTTAAAAAATCTCTTCTTATATAATCAAGTTTTAGAATACATGCTTTCATTATAAACTTTAAATTCATTTCGTTTAAAAAGATGAATTCTAATTAAAATATGTTAACTTCAATTTATTTGCTTTGTTTAGTTAATCTTTTCAAAACTGGGAAGGTTCTCATTTTTCAAGATTTTATAATTTTAGATACTAAGGTTTATTAAGATGGCGAATTAAAAAAATGTCATTTGTAAAATTGGCCTANTCTTCTTATCTACCTTTCTAATTTCATTTTCTGGGATAATTAATATCCGGGTTGAATTATACTACTTAATTGTTTTTAGATTAATTAGGAATTTAATCAATTATTAACTAATTTTAAAACAAACAAGGATGGAAAAAGGCAAAACTAAGTATAAACATAGAGATCTTATTTTAATTGTTTTTAAATATATGTCATATGTCAAATGCGTAAAGTTTTTAAAATCAAAACGGGTCATTTAAGTAACATTTGGTTATCCTATCTGTTCACTTTGAGCAGTTAATAATTTTTGTTATTCTGTTCAAATCATAGATAAAGATAGATTGCGCATAAGACGACATTTTTCATCTTGAAAGATTAGATATAAATGTACAGAGATGTTTTTAAGATATTCCTATTATATACAGAGCGTCCCATATCATATTAGATTATCTCCAAGTTTCAACACCAAAATAAACCCATAATACTCGAAAAACCTATCATTTTCCTCAAGAAAATTCTTATATTAACCTTATTCAATTTTTCAAAATGATTCATTCTTCTTAAATTTTCTGATTAGTCCCAAAAATCGTAATTTAGACCGATTGACGATCTAATATGATGTGGGACACCCTGTAGATTAACTAGGTCGGTTGTGAACATTGGCTGTTCTTATGTCATTGAGTACTTGTGGTGTACATGAGTTCTGTAGAGAGAAATTAAAAACTTGTAATTCGAGAAAAGCATTAACAATCAAAACTTAAAGTTGTCTGCATTATATTGGTTTAATCGCCTACCACTGACTATAGTTTGCCTATTTTTAAGTTAGAATTTTTATATTGGACAGCTATAGGTTTAAATTTTAATTAACATATATGTACAATGCCAATTGAAATTAGTAAACAAGGGAGATCAGCCATGAGCCCTACAAAACAGTCTCCGTGCCTTTCACTTTATCGGTCTGTGCGCCCTTTATTTTAATCCCTGCTTGCATGATGTCTTCAATTTTTATGTACCTTAATTTCATCAACCAAAAAACTAAATATATCTCTTCATTATAGTAAAATCCACAATAGTTTAACGAATCATTTAATCCACAAATTTGAAACATTGAATCATTTAATTGATCATAGTCACAAGTTTAGGAATTTGTGAAGTTTAGAAAACAAAATAATAGAGGTCATAATCTCAATTGATATAGACTCCGGAAGTGATTTTCCTCATCACGCAATGAAGAACTGTATTAATGTAGCCCAGAGATTAATCTAAGCTCACATAAATGGCTGAAATACAGCACGGTGACTTAAATGCCCCTGTGTTTCTGAGGTTTTCCCTGTGTACGGAAGATTGCAGCTTGTTTTCTTTGATTGTCAGTGTCACATATTTAATGGGTATGAACAAACATTTTTGTAAAGCTTAATATGATGTATTCAAACGATTGATTGCTTATAAATTATAGAACTTAACTTTCAATATTCTTGTTCAAAAACGCCGAAACATTTAATCATCTTGGTGTTATAAACTTAATAGTGAGACACCTAGCGGACAAAAGGAAAAACAGACTTCTCTCTGCATACACACTACACAGCACGGAACCAAAAGCCAAGATGCAAATGGGGGAGGGGAAACTTTACGGGGTGGGGGGGAAGTACATTACCTCACTGTGCAACTACACATTTTGAAGAACTAATTTTTAGGTAAATGAGCAAAATGGTAAAATTTTAGATTTTAGTTCGATTGAACTTTAATTTTTTTGTTTATTTGTAATAACATACGTTTTTGCCCACACTTTTAGTGCAATTTACATTTTTTGTTTATTTGTAATAACTACGTTTTTGCCCACACTTTTAGTGCAATTTACATTTTTTGTTTTCCGACCTATAAGCCAAATCTGTTAAACTACACAGATCCAACCTACAGCACGCCATGGTTTTACAGCTGCTATATACATGGACTTGTGGCCGCAGCGCGCCGCCCCCTAGCCTGTCCTAGCCACACGGCGCTCGGCCCCAAGCATGTCCTAGCCGCAGCGCTCGATGGCCAATACAAAAATAAACAGCTGGTCGACGAATTGCAAGGAGGTCGAAAAGTTAGTAGGTCGGAAGTTCAGTAGAAGGGATGTTGCGTATATACGATATGTAACATTACCCTTTAAATAGATAACTCTCAACGTGCCCAAAAAAAGCTACCGTACGCGGATCTTAGTTTGATTGAACAATAATTTTGTGTTCATTTGCACTAAAGTGATATTTATGAACGTTATAGTCTGAATGAACGTTAGTACGAATGTACGTTAGTCCGTCAATCATTTGTGCAAACGAAATTAGGTTAAGTTAAGACACTTCCTGTCAGACCCATGTACAAAATTGATAGGAGGGGGGGGGGGGTAATCTATACCTGCTACAAATGCTGTAGAAAAGAACTTCTATTTGTCTCAAAATTTACAATTTACTGACATTGATTTTTCCGAAAACATCAATTAATTCCGTAAAAATCAAAATTTTCAAAAATGGTATTTTTTCAAATATTTGGGTATTATATATCTTACAGATCAATTCTTTTGAAAAAAATTATAATATTTGAAAATTCTAGCCATCCAAGGCCAAAAAGTGGCTTTTATTTAAATTTCTGGTGGAGACATCTAGTGGCGAACCTCAGAAGGTCTTAATCTGACCTAATATGACCTAAATCCGACTTAAGGGCACATGGTTAGGTTGTGACCAGTTATGACCAGTTTGGTAATCCAATCTGACTAAAAAGTCAAGTTATGAACAGTTAGGACCAGCTAGGTAAAGCAACCAAGTCCGACCTAATCCAACCAATCTCGACCAAATCCAACCTAAGTTGATTGTTCAGGTTAAGACCAGTATGAGACCAGTTAGGTAACTCAACCTAACCCTACCTAACCTGACCAAACATGACCTAGAAGGACTGGTCATGTTCTGACCAGTAAGGTCTCCTGACATAACTCAACCAATCTTGACCAAATCTGACCTAAGTGGATTGGTCAGGTTAAGACCAGTATCAGACCAGTTAGGTTATTTGACCTAACCCAACCTAACCTGACCAAACACGACCTAGGGGGACTGGTCATGTTCCGACCAATTTGGTAATCTGACGTAACCCGACCTAATCTGACCTATCTTGACCTAATGGGACTGGTCATGCGACATCGCTGGTTTCTAGGGATAGGCCGAGGGCTGTATGCCATATTACAGTTTCAATTTTACATGCTCATTAAAAAAAATTATTCTCTGATTTATTAATAATATTTCAGAGAGAAATATAGAGTTTATAACTGAAACTGCAAACATCTAATGCAGGTACATATCTACTGTAGGAATTAGTATGCGCTGCAGGCTATACAGAGCCCATCCGACCTACAAAAAGTGCCCATCCGACCTACGAAAAGTGCCCATCCGACCTACGAAAAGTGCCCATCCGACCTACGAAAAGTGCCCATCCGACCTACGAAAAGTGCCCATCCGACCTACGAAAAATGCCCATCCCACCTATGAAAGATGCCCATCTGACCTACTAATGTGTCCATGCGACAGCTTAAAGTAGGTCGGATGCACCAATATGCTGTTTTTAATGTGCCCATCTGACCTACAGTGCATCGGACCTACCACAGCTGTTAAAACCACATGCTCGTAGGTTGGATGGGCAGTAGAGGGGATGGGCGTAGGTCCAAAAATACACCATCCAACATCCCCCCTACTGAACTTTTGACCTACTAACTTTCCGACCTACGCCAGCTGTTTATTTTAGTATTATTTGAGGGTTAGGTTAGGTTAAGACAATTTCTGGGCCGAGCGCTGCGGCTAGGACAGGCTAGGGGGCCGCGCGCCGCGGCTAGGACACTAGGGGGCTGGGCGCTACGGCCACAAGTCCATATAGCAGCTGTAATACCACACGTGCTAGTAGGTCGGATGTGTAGTATAGCGGATTTGGCGTAGGTCAGAAGTGGAGTATGGAGGATATGTGTAGGTCGAAAAATACACCACCGTTTCCTCCGGTGCTATCTCATTTGGACTACTGCCGTTTGAACTATTGTTTATTTGAACTATTGTTCATTTCAACTACTGCACTTGGGACCACATGAGTAGTTTAAATGAACAATAGTTCAAACGAGTAAATATATTGCTCATTTGAACTATTTTTTAGTTCATTTGAACTATTTTCATTTGAATTAGTAGGTCGGAAGTTCAGTATAGAGGATGTTGCGTATAGACGATGCAACATTACCGGTCGAATGATTAGGCAAGTTAAACAATTCGTATAAAAGACGACTTTTTGATCCAAACTTTAATCCTAAAGCAAAAGCGGAAACTGTATTATCAGAAACTGGTTGGTGTACACAGTCTTTCCGGTGTACACAACTTCATGCTCGGTATTTCAGCACACGGACTAATATTTCACAATGTTTAAATTAATAATTCGAAGATATATTAACAAACATGATTGCTTAGTGTTATTGTTACCATAATTCTTATTTTTGGTTTTTTATTTGAGTTATTTTGTCGTGAGTTTTTTCAATTGCGGCCTGATCGGCCTTAAAACTTCATTATAACTATTTACACCTCGTGCTAACACCAATTTTCTAGTCCAGTGAGAAATGTGAAAAATAACATATTTCAGGTGCACAATGGTTGAAGGAAGCGTGACTATCCGAACCCGTAAGTTCATGACGAACCGACTCCTCTCCAGGAGGCAGATGGTTGTCGATGTTCTCCACCCTGGCAAGCCCTCAGTCAACAAAACCACCGTAAGTATCCTGATTTCGGGGATATGGGAAGGTACGATGTAACGTGCGTCTGTAGCGCGAGGAGTGTGGAAATTTGCTTGTAAATTACAAATTATAGATTTAGTGTTGAGAGGTAGAAAACGGTTTACTGAGGTTTTTTTTTTTCCTTTATCGATTGGATTATACGAATGGAAATTGAACGCTGAATAATATTCTAGACAACGATATTTGAACATCTCTCCCCCCCCCCCACCTTCCTAGCAATTACTAATATAGTTATCACATGTAACAGAGGTAAAATAGGTCATATCCCTGTATTAATTTTGCCGTATATTAGTGGGAATGTACAAGATTGACAATGGGGGGGGGTTGAAAATCGTACACAAGAGCATACCCACAATGTCGTGTGTAAAATTAACACAATACGGAAACTGTTAATTCGACCTGTACCCGACACCGCCCCCCCCCCCTCCCATCCCCTTCATCATTCTTGTTTAAGCACGATATGGTCTCCCCCAATTCCCTTCTACATGTGTGTCTAAGTATGATATTGACCAAATAATTTCGGAATCTGGCTTAATCCTAAATTAATTCAGAATAAATAACAAATTTTTCACTTCGTTATTGAGATTGAGAGGTACTTTGCGAAAATGAAGAACTCGGTGTACAAGCATTTCTTTATGCGACCCGGTACTCAAGTCTGTCCGAGTTTACCAAGAACGATTATAACTAAGAACAACTGACAACTCTTTACGTACATCCACAATACTCAATCGAGTTGGGGGGGGGGGACTTTATTGTTAATTGAATAGAGAATAGGTTAAATATTTACGACGAACCATTTCATCCAATTTTTGAGTATACTTTTCCATTTCTATTGGATCAGTAATAATTAAATATTGGAAAATTAATTTGGAAATTTCTAATCCTGATTCCTGGTAAATGGTTTCAGATTCGCATTTTCAGACATTAATTAAGGCTGTTATTGTATAATTAAATTTATTGTTGAAATGTTCTTTTTCCCTGTCTGTTACTAAAATCCTGCTCTCCACAGCATTGGTTTTCGACGTTTACCCAATTTTTGAGTATACTTTTTCATTTCTATTGGATCAGTAATAATTAAATATTGTAAAATTAATTTGGAAATTTCTAATCCTGATCCCTGGTACATGGTTTCAGATTCGCATTTTCAGACATTAATTAAAAACATGCCTTGTATACCCTCGCAGACATAAAGTACTATATTTATTCAGACAATTTAAGCATTAAGATAGAGTTTTGCTTCTTGCTGTATTAAAAAAGGAAGTTTTTTTTCTGGTTTTTTACAACCAATATTTGAGTATACTTTTCCATTTCTATTGGATCAGTAATAATTAAATATTGGAAAATAAATTTGGAAATTTCTAATCCTGATTCCTGGTAAATGGTTTCAGATTCGCATTTTCAGACATTTGCTCAGGATATATGAAACAGACTTGTAAAAAGGCTAGATTTATTTTAAGATATCCATTTTTCTTGGTTTATGACAATGAATTCTGTTTTCCACAGCAAAATAGGGTTTCGACATTTGCCCAATTTTTGAGTATACTTTTTCATTTCTATTGGATCAGTAATAATTAAATATTGTAAAATTAATTTGGAAATTTCTAATCCTGATTCCTGGTACATGGTTTCAGATTCGCATTTTCAGACATTAATAAAAAACATGCTTTGTATACCCTCGCAGACATAAAGTACTATATTTATTCAGACAATTTAAGCATTAAGATAGAGTTTTGCTTCTTGCTGTATTAAAAAAGGAAGTTTTTTTTCTGGTTTTTTACAACCAATATTTGAGTATACTTTTCCATTTCTATTGGATCAGTAATAATTAAATATTGGAAAATAAATTTGGAAATTTCTAATCCTGATTCCTGGTAAATGGTTTCAGATTCGCATTTTCAGACATTTTAACAACTTGGGGTGTGTATTACCCCGAAAATACACGATTCTAATATCTTACCAAAACCTTAATTCAAATTTGTTTTTAGATCCGTGAGAAGTTGGCTGCTATGTACAAGTGTACTGCTGACCGTGTCTTCACATTTGGATTCAAGACAAACTTCGGAGGCGGCAAGAGCTCCGGGTTCGCCCTCATCTACGACACCATGGACTTCGCAAAGAAGTTCGAACCTAAGTTTAGATTGGTCAGACAGGTTAGAAACTTAAGTTCATTTGCGTAAACACAAGTTTCCACAAGAATATGAACTCGGAGCTGGGAACTTAAGTATGGTGAATATCGAGATCAATGCTTAAACCTCTGTTTCTTAATCTTGTATTGTATCCTGAAAAGTGTATGAAATCCAACCAATTAGAGTCGCGTATTAGAAGCCGGTAAATGTCAAAATTTGTCCGCCATTTAAGATTATTATTAATATTAATTAATTAATATACAGAAACGGGACGTACTCTTAGTTTTTAAAAATCGGTTTTTGATTTTTCTCATTATATCCAAAAAGAGTGGTTTAAGCAAGAAATCAAATGTGTCTACATTAGATATTCGGATTAGCAGTCGAGATTAATGGTATCCCATTCTAAAGTTCCTAGCTCAGGTATCCCTACCAGAAGACCAATTATCCAATTTGATCTAGCGGACAATTTTATTCAAACTAAGTTCCTATTTTTGCCACGTGTACACACCGCTTAATTGTGGCGCTCCATTTTTTTTTTTCATTGACAGACCCCTAATAAAGACTGCTGTACTTGTAATCTATGGGCTTGGGAATATTTAAAACATAATTTTTGGCTTTTGTAAAGCCATTAATAATTTGGTATCATGCCGTATCACTTATAGCAAGGGTACTGTTAACCGGGCATAATATCTACTTAAATAGTTCACTGTCACTAGAATTTTCAATATTTTTTTCGTTATAATTAACGAAGTATTATACAGGGTTAGACAGTACTGAACAGTGCTTAGGATCCGGATTTGTTGGATCCGCAAGATGGCTCCCTGGATCCGGATCCGCAACAATATGCGGATCTAAGGGGTAAAATATCAACCAAATACTGAACAAAAAAGTTCTCTAAAAACTCTTATTTAAACTTTTGAAAAATGGAGTTTATTAAAATTTCCAGATTTCTGATGTGTTCATAAAGTTTTAGCATTAAAATAAGAAAAAAAGAGACAGTTTGAAAATTCTGCTTTGTTATTATTCAGTAAATTTTAAAGAAATAACCTGGATCCGGATTCATTTCTTTCCAGTGAGGATCCGGATCCGCGTCAAAATTAAATGGATCCTAAGCACTGGTTACACACAGGATTAGACTTCGGAGACAACGGAATCCATACCGTCGTTTTCTGACTTTCTTTATTCCATGCAACTCAATTTCTTTGTCAATCATGATGAAATTATTTCTAGGGCTGACGACGAAAGTAGATCTAAAATCAAATTAAGTATTAAGCCAATGAAATACTAAGATAGAGAATTTAAATTAGTCTGGGATTCTCATATTTTAAGAGTTTTAAGTCGTCTCTCCAGTTTCATCCTTAGTAGGGTAACCCTGTACCTGAAAGTTTCCCAAAATTTACGAAATGCAAGACGTATTTGAACTGCGTTAAATCTCTTTGTACCCCTTGAACCAACACAAGAGAAGTGAAATGAATTAATTCTGATCCCTGACGTTTTAAATGATGTATTAATGATGTTTCTAAATACACATTAAAAGGGTATGCAAAATGTTTTAATGTCAAACATCATGAATTCTCTTCAAAATTGACAGTAATGATTTTCTCGAAAAAAATCCCCCCCCCCCCCACCGTCCCTATTTCTGTAATATATACTGCTGGACATTAAAAAGAGAAGTATTTTACCACAAGTTGGCCGTGGATCAAAACAAACAAATTTAGTGAAATTTATAATTTATGATGATAAAAGCGCTAAATGAGTTTCATCCATTAATTTGGTTGGGAACAGATGAATAATTCAACAGCGTAGTGGCCATCTGAATAAATTCAGACAAATATTAAATTATTACTGTTTTAGGAAAATTATTTTTATAAAATATATTTTTAGGGAGTTCTTGAGGCCAAGGTGAAGACCAGCAGGAAACAGAGGAAGGAGAAGAAGAACAGAACCAAGAAGGTAAACTATCGGTCTTAGATCCGTCATCCTTCCATCTTCTTTTTTATTCTCTGAATTTTTCGGCTCTTAGGAAAACTTGGTATTTTAATCGATACCGTCCTGATAAAAAGCATCATTCGATCCTTCATGAAGGAAACTTTATAGCTGTAATGAATACGTTCTTTATTACTATTTTTTTATTTTTTTTTTATTCGATTCGTTATGAAAAAAAACTAGGTATTTATCGATACCGTTCTGATAAAAGCCTCCGTCGTACCGCGCGGTCCTCAAATTATCTTATTGGTCAATCCGTCCTGACAAAAAATACGACCTTCCAGTATGTTCTGATTTTTTTCAATTCGTTCTGAAAACTTAGGCCTCTGTTACGCACACTGCTGCTTTCAAGTCAACCCCCCAAATTAGTTGTATTCGTAATATATTTATACGCAGGCTTCTGTGTTAAAATACATTTAAACGCAGGCTTCTGTGTTAAAATATATTTATACGCAGGCTTCTGTGTTAAAATACATTTAAACGCAGGCTTCTGAGTTAAAATATATTTATACGCAGGCTTCTGAGTTAAAATATATTTATACGCAGGCTTCTGAGTTTAAATATATTTATACGCATGCTTCTGAGTTAAAATCTAAATATTCAGAAAATGCCACCTAGGGAATTATAATTAAATCCTTTTTAAAGAAATTGTAAAAATTAAATGCATTTATTAAACTCGATCGTAACTGTATGTTCAAAGAACCGTAAATGACAGGGTCCCCAAATTTTGTGAATTTTCCTTAACAATCTTAAGATTTGTTTTATCAAAAAAAAATCTAAGCCTTTAGTGAACTGTATAATTGCCTTATTACTGACCAAAAATGTCTTTTTTTGAACTAAGATCAGTAAAAAATACATCAATCTTTTTCGGGTCGCATTTTGACAGTCAGGCAGTTATCTTAGGGGGTTTGACTTTTTGCTACAATAAGTTTTGTGACTTTTATATAAAAAATTTGGAGACCATGTCATACATACACTGTTAAAAATACAATCAAAAACCCAGAATAAGCAGATTAAAGTCTTGTAACGAAATGTTTGTTTAATTTAAGACCTGTGAATGCACTTGATTTCTACTATTTTTAAAATTGATTTGCTCAAGATTTTCTGTAAAGTGAGAATTTAACTCAGTAGCCTGCATATAATCATAATCCAAAGAAAAAGTTTAGGTGTTGTGACTTGAAACCTGATGGTTCCTTTTCAGCAGTGTGTACTGCTTGTCCTGAAGTCTCTTGTTTTAGCCGATCCGTTCTGAGACTTTCAGCTTTATCAATTTCGATCAAAAAATATTATATTTCCCGCTTAACATTTCACTTCTTAAAAAGTCCTCTTTCTCAGTCGAATACATCCTGTAAATAAACCTACCTATATAGTTTTTAGTTCAAGTAAGATACTTTTTTGTTACGTCCCGTGACAAAATGGTTATATTGTGTCTTATATATTTTTAACGTGCTAATTAATATTAATGTAGGTTCGCGGAACAGCTAAGGCTAAGGTCGGAGCTGCTGCAAAGAAGGTAAATTTAATAGAAATATTGTTTTTGAGTTGGGGGGGGGGGGGGGGGGGGGGGGTGATGAAACATACAAAACAAAATATATTTTATAATTTGTTCAGAAGTAGACTTCGTTCTTCTTCATCATTTCAAGATGGTAATCTCACGATGTACATTTAGTTTTTCTTGTCACAGTTAATATAGATTTGTCACTGTTCCTTAAAAAGTAGCACCCAGATCATTTTTGATTTGACGAAAGATCCGCAATTGTTTTCTGGAATTCTGCGGCTGCGAGGGTTTTAAAATCGATCAATCAAAGGCTACTTATAAGGAACGATTAAAACCCTTAGACCTTCCACATATAGAACGGTGGAATGGTTTCACCCCAATTAGCACAAGATATTATAGAACTAGATTTTCAACATCCTTAAACTTTTCTTTTACTAGGCGTTAGAATTTTGTTATTAACTATCTTAACAAAATTATAACCCTTAAGGAACCTAATCTTTTTATTGTGATATTTGACTAAAACATTGTTGTTGTGTACTGTGTAGTCCTTAACAATATTGGAATTAAGCCGACCGCCCACCGGGGGAGCTGCTGCGTTTTCATTCACTTCATAAAAATGCTTTTAAAAAATTAGAAAAATTTTGTGTTGTACATATTTTTCTTGGAAATTTGATGCCGAATTCAAATCTAAAAAGTGTTTTATAAATTAAAAAAAATTTAAGGTTGTAGCGCGGACCATTCATCAGTTTTTAAAACTTTTAATGTTTTTGACGAGTTTTCTAGCTTAAACCTTAAATTTTATGTTGTTTGAAAGCAGTTTTCAGATTTGAATTCATCATAAAATTTTCAAGAAAATGATGTAAAACATGAAATTTTTAAAAATATTTTGGGGGCATGGTTTTCTCCGATTGAAAATCGTCAATTCGCAACCGTATGGACGATTTTGAAGTTTTTAACTGCAATATTTTATGTGAACGCAGCATCCTTTGGTGGGCGGTTAGCTAATTTCTTCAGAAAAAAGTCACAAATCAGTCAGCCTTACTGTGGACTGTGGGATCCTTAAACTGTTATTCGCTCTTAATCTTATTTTTGTGTAATAGATTTACCCCAATTGTATTTTCCAGATGTTCCCTCACCCACCTTGACTTGAACATCATATCTGAACAAAAAAATAGACTACTGTATTTTAATGTTTTTTAATGGCCCCCCCCCCCCCTTCCCTTCCTCATATCAAATCTCCTTATTTAATTTAGTGATAAAGATAATCCATGAATTGATCATGAATTCTTGATAATATTATTTTTATTTTAGTAACCTGGCTTGGAGTCTGTACCTGTACTCTATCGAGGTGCATGGGCTGGAAATCTGCCTGTACATACAACTGTGCAGTACTTTACATCTTCTGTTTGCACGGCTTGGATACCATCTGAATAAAGTTTAAAACCTTTCTCAACCATTTTATTTTCTTCATGAGATTAAGAGAACATAAAATTTGTTGTAGGCGACGTAGTTTTTAAATCAATTTAAACAAAATGTTCAGCGTAATTTAAGTGATATCCTATGCAAATATTACAATGTCTGACCCTCAGACGCCATGCAGACACGAGCCTTCCACATTTGCTATACAGCACAGCTTTAGGATTCATTTAATATTGATCCGGATCCTGGATCCGCACGGAAAAAAATTCCCGGATCCGGATCCAGGTCATTTCTATTAGATTTACTGAATCTTTTTAACAAAAAATTATATTCAAATTTGTTTTATTTTTATCGCACATTTTCATCCTAAAACTTGGTGAAACATTCAAAAATGAGAAATTTTACAATCTCTCTTTTTTTCAAAAGTTCAGATTTTGGTTTTAGATGTAAAAAAATTTTTTTGCAGTTTTTGGTTGATATTTTTCCCCTTAGATCCGGACCCCTGGATCCAGGAAGCCAAAATCTTGCGGATCCAACGGAATCCGGATCTTAAGCACTAGAATCTTAATTGACATTTATGTCGATATTGATATCATGATTTGTAATTTATTTTAAAATGCATTTCCGAATTTAAATTAGTTAGTTTTTTAATTTTTTTAAAGCAATACATTATTTGGGAAATTTTCACATCTTAGCGGATTAAAACTGCTTAAAGGTTTGCTGAAATCAAAGATTGTATCAAAATAAAATTACGTACAGAATTTTTTCTTTAAATCATAATCCTATTTGCGTTAAAGAATTGAAGTTTTATAAACCAGTTTTCTAGTCATGATTACTAATAAATCACTTCTTTATAATAATTGATAATCTGTTATGCCACTACAATACAATACGACAAAAAAATTTTGCATGTATAAATCACGAGTTATCAGAAAGCTGTGCTGTATGAGGAGGCTCGTTTACTGCTCGATCTGCCCAGCAAATTTGGGAGGCTTGCGTCAGCAAAGCGGAGGCTCATGGTGTCCAGTGGGTTCCCTTTATCTTGTCCTGGAAGATTTCGTCGTTTGACTTTGGTAATGTGAATTTCTCCATTGTTTCACTATTGCAGGAAATTCAGTTAAAATCAACAGTTTAATTAAACAAAATAATGAACATATAATTCAAACTAATCAAATTAAGCTTTTAAGGGCATAGAGTGTTGTAAAACCTAACAGGTCATGTTAAGCGATTTTCATTAAGTAAAAGTCTTTAAAGAAAAATGGACTACATTTTGGAAATGTTATAATATTTTGAAATCAGTATTTCACATATTTATAATATTTATGACTCAAATTATTTTAAAGATCAATACAAGTTAATATAAAATGAAGGAACACAGAGAAATCCCCTATACCCTTCTTCCTACAAACCTCCTTATCTCTCCTACCTGCTGTTAAAAGAACTTAAAGTGTAAAAACAAGAAACGAGAAGAAAACAATAAATTGAACAGAAAAAAGTGGAAGGGAAATTTCTTGACAGTAGAGATGAGTGAGAAGAAAACTATAAACAGGAAAAATTATAAGGGGACTTACACTATCTATTTTTTTCACAAATAGCGATTAAAGACAAATACACAGGGTGGCAGACGTCCCATCCCCCCTCTATTTCCTACTCTAGATAAAAAACTGGAAAATGTGTAAAACGCCCCCCTCACCCCTCTACATCAAGAAAATTTAATTGAAAGTTTGATAGCTAGGAATGCAGGAGCTGACGCAGTATCATGACTGAAGCAAAATTAAAAACAAACAAGTGGAGAGTAACCTAGCCACTCCCAATATATAGAATATCGATCCAGGGCTCCAAAAAATAGTTCTACCTCTTCAATTTGGCTAGCTGCAGAAAACATCCAAAAAATTCATTTATTTTTATTTTCAAAATTAGCCATAGTGTGATTGAAGGATGGACAAGGAATGGAAGATCAAGAAGAAAGAATGAATAACAAGAAATATAGAAGTCTCAAAATATTTCCATCTGATATCATATTGAAATTTAAAAATTTTGTAAAATTTAATTAAAATAAATTATTAAAGTTAAAAAAAAACATAATTTTTGTGCAATTCTGTTCAACAACATTGAGTTGTAAACAAAATCAATTTAAACTTTGGTAGTGGCATACATTAAATTGAGCTTCACTTACATTTCAGTCTCAAATGCTAAGAAAATTGAATTTAAACCTAACTTTTTATTTTACAATATTCATTTACAGCATGATAACCAGAAAACTCTGGTATAGAAAGACGACTTTTAGACTCTGGGTCTGCCTTTACTGAATAAGTAATGCAATAAGTTACAAATTAAAATTTTTGTTTTGTGACAACATCTAATACACTGTAATGTTGTTTTCCTCTACTATGTTTTCTGGTTCTCATTGTAGCAAAATATCAAATTTTGATCAAATGAATCTTTCAATTTTAACCAAAAAAATGTATCATTAAATTATTAATTAATAGCTTAACTATAATACAAGAAATTTTAAATTTTAAAATATTGAAAAATGTTCCAAGTGCCCATGGATTATTTTAAAATAACTTAAGTTAAATAACTTCTGTCCATTTTCATTCTTGTATCTGCTGCATAAATTTGTTTAGACACTTCAAAATTATTTATTTTTAGATGGAAAAGCCTAATTGCAAAGCAATTCCGCGAATATTTCATTGCTTCCTTGTTTGCAATTATAAAGAAAGTGCGCGCAATGAAATGGCGCAAGAGAAAACAATCATTGCGCGCAATTCCGCGCAACAGAATTCCGATTGGAAATACTGATGCCCATACATGCGTAAAATGATGTAAAGTTTTCTTTGTATAATGTGAAATTACAGGCGCGTACACAGGATTTTAGCCAGGGGGGGCTAAGATTCCGCGCGAAGCGCGAAAAAAAATTTTTTGCCCCCCCCTGGCT
>NW_019396820.1:0-31879 GCF_000591075.1 Eurytemora carolleeae | reverse complement strand
ATAACAACAGCCAATGTTCACAACCGACCTAGTTAATCTATATAATAGGAATATCTTTAAAACATCTCATTTATATCTTTCAAGATGAAAAATGTCGTCTTATGAGCAATCTATCTTTATCTATGGTTGTAGACCTTAGATATTTCAAACTATGAATTCTGTTAGATCAAATATTCTGAATTTGAAATATCAAAGGTTTACAACATCAGATTCCAAAGGTTTACATATTTGAGTTTGTGCCAAAGACTCAATTCCTTTATAAATTGACTGTAAGAAAAAATAGAAAAATAGAAAATAGAATACCTTAATTACATCTTCCATCATGTTATAAGCATCTAATATGTCGAAGTCTTGTTTTTGCAAAAGTTTTAGTTTAAAGTATCTTAAAATTTTGTGTTAACAGTGAATATAGACAAATCCTTAGTCTTTGTCATTGTCAGGTGTTACTTTTTAAATTTGTTTCCTTTTAATTTTGTATTTTCCAGGGGGGGGCAGGGCCCCCCCCCCTGGAACTCCCAGGGGGGGGGCAAGAGGACTACTGCCCCCCCCCTATGTACGCCACTGTGTGAAAAGCACAGTGGCGGAAATAGGGGGGTTATTGGAATTAATTACCCCCCCCCCCCATAGAATCCTGGGGTGGGTAACACAATAAATATTGTAAACAATAAAACCTGAAGATATTCTTAAAAAGTTTTTGAGCGCAAAGCTGCGACGGCTTTTCCATGGAGGAAAGAGTTGTTACTTTGTTTTTGTTTTTAAAAAAGGTTGATATAAAAAAATAGAATATCTTTAAAATTTGCACGAAAATAATTTGAATGTGCAGATTCTTCAGATATTTCAGATTTTAAGTCAATATATTCTAAATGATTCTAAATTCTAGTAATAGTCAGTCATTACAATTAGATGTTTTTTTTAATAGAAAAAAAAGGGTATTGACAATGAAGAATACATTTTTACTTTTAAATAATGTCATTTTCATATTAGATTTATTTAAGATCTTAACATACTACATTGACGACAAGAAAATTTTAGAAATTAGAGTATAAACAAAGACAATATTTTTTCAAAGTTTTGCAGAGTAGCTTTTCTTAAGATTTAAAAAATAAACATCTTTTTCCTCTTAGAGTAAAACTATTTTTTATGTTACTTAAAATATATTTAGTTTTTTACAAATCTTTGTAGTTAATGTAAAATTAATGACTAAGGAAGGATATAAGACAAGGTGAAAGCTGAAAGGAAGGAAATGAAGCCTTTACTTGATGGAGTTTGTAAATGCCAGAAATGAGTGGAAAAACCAATAGTTTGATTTATATCATGATATTTTTCTAGGGGGGGGGGATGTAAAAAAATTCTAGGGGAGGTAAAAAAAAATCCCCCCCCCCCTACAGAATCCTTATTTACGCCCCTGGTAAAGCAGTTTATAAACTGAACACACAATTCATTGATCTTTAATTAACTCTTCTAAAAGGTATGATCTTTCGCGTATTGTGGCAGGATTTTTAAAAATTGCAATCGTCTCAACTGGCTGGATAATGGATATATTCTATATATACAACGTGCCGGATGTTTTAGTTTATAAACTGTAAGTATAGTTTAAGTGTTTTAGTGTAAGTTTTTAAGTTTTAGTGTAAGTATAATGTGTTTCTTATAAAAGTTTCTAGATTTATTTTATTAAAAAGATTCAAACTAGTTGTTAACAAGCTGGCTAGTGTCTATAAGCTACGAACTGCAGTACAAGGAAGCTATGTTGTGGGTACGAGCTGGAGCTGGATTTAAGGCGTTTATTTGAGAAACTAAATATTATTTGGGCAGACATGAGTCTCACTATGGTGCATTTATAAATGTAATAACTATCGGAAGACACAAATCCTGTGGCATGGAATACTGCACGGTTGTGGCTCATGGCTGCCGCAAGGAGTATGGAATAGATCAGGGAGATACAACTGAACGGACCGCCCTACCATATGATTATGCATGCTTTCCAGACGGTGCTCCATAAGAAATATCCAGAATAGGTTATTGTATACACGGTAATTGTACACCAGACAAATATTTCTTATTCAAATGAAGTACCGTATGCAAAGCATGTAATCATAGGGCGGGCTGCGTCAGTTTTATCTCCCTTCTATTCCATACTCATTGGGCTGCCGGTGTTGTGCATGGAGCGGACTCTCCCTAAAGTTTAAACCATGTCAACACAATGTTAGACATAAAAGCAATTTTAAACCATAAAAAATTATAAATTGACATAAATTAAACACGCATAGTTCTTAAATATATTTTGAAAGGGGGTAAAGACAAAAAAAGTTATTTCCTCCTGAATGTAATTTTTTCCTTTCAAATCCATCAACGATGAATATTTACTCGAGAATGTTTAATCTGTTTTTTTTCCTACCCAAATTCATTAATAAATATCGGAAAATGTCAGAACATTAATCCTTTTATGTCCAACACTTTAAGGGAAGTACGCCCCATGCAAGATTCCGCTTCATGCATGACACCGGAAGACAAAAAGCATGGTATGGAAGGGGAAAATGTTGTGGCTTATGGCCGCCTGCCTTCCCCCGCTCCCCTGTCTGGATTTTTGGAAAAGGCAAGTATATCAATGCACTATCCGGGGGTAGGTAGGAAGGGAACCCCCAGGCGCTATGTAAGCCTCCGCTATACGGTTCCGAGCCTCCCAGATTTGCTAGGCAGACCGAGCCTCCGTCATGCAATAAGATCCTCCGCTCTACAGAATGATTTCCATAAAACTCTTGATTTTTATCTGTAGAATTTTTTTAATTTTTTTTCGAGATAGTGCCACAAAAAGTTTATCAAAGATAAGAAGTATTAATCAATTATTTAAACTAGTTTTTTTAGGGCGCTTCGCGTCCATCATCTATTTTAACCGTAGAGAATAGAATATATAGAGAGGAATTAAAAAAATCTCTCGGTATGAATTTGTTCAGTCCCTTTAAGCCTGAAAGGGAGTTCAACGTGTACAAATCATGTAAATGTTTACAAATTATATGCAGTAGAGTACATTAATACAGTATGTTCCCTAGACTATTCATTTCAATTTCTAATTTTTTAAACTGTTAAATAAAATTTATAATGAATTAGGTGAATAAAAACATCATTTGATTTAAAGTTATAACGGAAAATCTTCGTTTGTAAAGTGAAAGGCATAGAGTCTATATGAAATTTATATGAAATGATAACTGGTCAAATAATTTTAGATTTTCTATAAACTGATATTCCAGGGCCCAACAGGTTATATAACATAAATATGTGAAGTACACCTGCAGTATGGAAACAGTACAACAAAATGGCCGTTTTACACTTTTTTCCAGTAAATTCCTCTCTATATATTCTATTCTCTATGATTTTAACTTTTAATTGTGGCTTCATCTGTGAGCATCTTCTCTTGGCAGCACTCGGTTCCCAACCTAGTTAATGTCAGGGTTTCTTGTGACAGTGCAAAAAAGTATAAAGTATAAAGTTGGACAATTTAGATAATTTATTGAATGATTGTTTGACACAGGGTTGGGTTTGCACAGTGTACAGCAGTTAATAATGTACGTTATACATTGTACAATTTTACGGTTTTTACATAATTTACAGATAAAATACTATACGTTACGTATAGTATTTACATTTGCAATTACACATAGAGCTCAGCAATACAACATATTATAAAAATATTTTTCAAGCATGTATTAATATGCAGGGTGTCCAAGAATAGGAGTATTAAAATGAGCTAAAGGTATAAGTTCCTGGACACCCTGTAATAAACGCTATGGTCCAGAAAGTATAATGGTTAAAAGGTAACATGATTGATTGATTAACTAAATGACAGTTTAATACATGTTTTTTACTAACATTTGTATTTATAGAAATAATTCTAAACTATAGGATAAATATTGGTATTAAGGAATTCACAGTTCACAGTTTATATAAGATCGTATTAATTTCCTTAATTTTAGGTTCTGGAACTATCCAAACATTGTTTGTGAAAACTTGCATCATTTTCGGATGTGTTTACATTTTTCCTCATCGACAATAATTTGTCATCCATCTTTTATTTTCTTATTATTGTGTTTGTTTGCCAGAAAGTATCGAGTAAATGGGTTCTTCTATACCTCTAGTCCAAATTATGCATCTACAATATTTTTGATAAAAATGAATTAAAGTACTAAAAGCTATAAAAACCCAGATTATTTAATGATAGGACAAAAGATGTGGGGTGTATAAATCAGTGCTTAAGTACTTCTATGTGCACAATTAGTTCTGAGATTTTAATATCATCCACTTCCATTTAGAGAGTGTCATGCCCGATTCTAATTCTAATTCGTTTTTCTAGCTTAACAAGTGTTAAATTCTAAACATTCCTCCATTGTTTCTGTAGACGACCACCGCAAATCACTTTTGTGGAGAAGCAACAATTAAAAATTAACAAATACAAATCAATTTTCTAAGTTAAACACATGGAAATCATTTATGGGTATCGTTATGAATGGGACATACCAGCTCTTTAATTGGATGAGATCACTTCAAATCTCGTATATGTTAACATGAAACAGTTCCTTTAAAGAAGAGAAATTGTATGGTTTAGAGCTAATTTAATCACTAAGACATCTTGAAAAATCTGAGTAATCTGAGGCCGAATTAAAAGAATTTGAGCCGCGGCTTAAATTTAAGCCGCGGCTCAAATATGGTTGGTTCCACTAAAATCGTATTCTTTGTTTCAAGATTTAAGCCGGCGTCCAATTGAAACCGGTTTTTGGCGGACTTAAGACGCGGCTCAAATTCATTAAATTCGGACACTATACAGTGTACAATATGTGTAGTATTTTGTTATGGATAAAGGACTCATTGATTTAAATACCATATCTATCTATATGTAATATTAATTATATATACTAAACTGATTAAATGTTCAAATTGATTCAAAAGATAATATGAAATTTCTAAATATTTGTATATTTTATAAATTCAGAAATAATTATTGACGGGTCTAAAATATGAGACTCCATAGATTGGCCACAATATGTTTACCTAATCTAATGCAGAATTTGGCATGTAGATAGTTCGAATGGCAGAAGAAATGAGCACTTCAATTTTATAGGATTTATTAATCCTATATTTTTGTGCTTCACTCTTGGTTGCAGTTTGTGTTTTGGTAGATTATTGGAAGATAGGATTTGTTGTACAAGATGGATCTGTATTAAAATGGCGTAAAGTTCAATGTACGTATGTTCTATATGTTAATTATACCTTACGTTTTTCAGTTATTCATCTAGGTTTGACTACATGTTGTGGTTTGAAACTGAATATTGTTGGTGTTGATCTTGATCCACAATAAAGTTTTTAAACTGCGCGCAGATGTTTCACATTTTTTATAAACTATATTTTGGGCTGGGTTGACACTCTTTAGTTCTTGAGATTAAATCACTAAAAGTTTTATCCTACTAAACACTAGTGAATGAATGATTGCTTGGCATGCCATCAGTAATGATACTGCATGTGTCTGTATCCTCATATACTGTTTCTATCACTTCTATACTATCCACTCCTCTATCATTATTTTCTTCTTTCTTCAACTCCTTCTTTTCTTCTTTTGTTTCTTCACAGCCTACACAATCAGTACAGATTATAAGAATATTCATAGCTGAATAAAAAATGGGGGAAGGAGTGGGGGAGGGTCTGCAAACTTGAAAACAAATATTTAAATATGAACAATAAGATGTATTTACATTCTATAGAACCACTATAGCACTTGAAAGAACCTATCAATTAAACTATAAAGGCATTCTTTAAACAATATTTCAAGTTCTTATTCCTGCACAAGCAATACAAGCAACATTATTCAACACTTCAACCCACCCTACCTCTATATTCAATACAAGCAATACAAGCAACATTATTCAACACTTCAACCCACCCTACCTCTATATTCAATCATTCACAGCTAGAGATGGGCGCATTCAGTTTTTTTTCATTTCGCTCGTTCATCATTCGTTTGGTTATTTTTTTTTTTTTTTTAAATCATTTTGTTCGTTCTCAAAAATATCGGTCATTTTCCATCTATTCCGTTCGTTTTCTCACGGAACGATCGTTCAGTTAAATCGTTACTTAAATGAATTCGTTATTTAAGTAAAAAACGTCAGGTTTGTAAAAAGTTTGAAGAAAAAAAATAGTTTGTTCAATAAAACCCAAGTTTTTTCAAGTTCGTTTTGAAAAAACTGAAGTTTTTTTAGTTCTCTCAACAATCCAAGTCGTTTGACCATCGTTAGTCTTTCTTAACGACACCATCATACACAAAAAATTCTTCGTTCGTTTTAAAAATTTTGTTCATTGAAAAAAACGATTTACATCTCTATTTGCAGCCACATTTTATCCAGTAATATTACAAAAACATTCTGTTATCAATCATCATTATCTCGTTTATACACAAGTTATATGTCACCAACGTTGATGCACAGGGTTGTCCACAAAGAATGATCAGTTTTTTTTTTACATTTTAGTTTCTCTGTAATGCAATAGTACACTTGGGTTTTTCTTAACCAAGATTAATGCGAAATTTTAAGTAATCCTCTATTCTATAGTAATACTCCTTTCATGTCGGTAGCCTGGAAACCTTTATCTGATCTTTAAAGTGGAGTGTTGATTCTGATAATTCCTTTAAGTTTTCCTGAAGTAGAAATGCGAAAGTCACTTTTGATGAGAAACCATAATTAAAAATTAAATTATGAGCATTGACTTTAATGTATTTGTATATAGTTTAATGTATTTGTATATAGTTTAATGTATTTGTATATAGTTTAATGTATTTGTATATAGTTTAATGTATTTGTATATAGTTTAATGTATTTGTATATAGTTTAATGTATTTGTATATAGTTTAATGTATTTGTATATAGTTTAATGTATTTGTATATAGTTTAATGTATTTGTATATAGTTTAATGTATTTGTATATAGTTTAATGTATTTGTATATAGTTTAATGTATTTGTATATAGTTTAATGTATTTGTATATAGTTTAATGTATTTGTATATAGTTTAATGTATTTGTATATAGTTTAATGTATTTGTATATAGTTTAATGTATTTGTATATAGTTTAATGTATTTGTATATAGTTTAATGTATTTGTATATAGTTTAATGTATTTGTATATAGTTTAATGTATTTGTATATAGTTTAATGTATTTGTATATAGTTTAATGTATTTGTATATAGTTTAATGTATTTGTATATAGTTTAATGTATTTGTATATAGTTTAATGTATTTGTATATAGTTTAATGTATTTGTATATAGTTTAATGTATTTGTATATAGTTTAATGTATTTGTATATAGTTTAATGTATTTGTATATAGTTTAATGTATTTGTATATAGTTTAATGTATTTGTAAATAGTTTAATGTATTTGTATATAGTTTAATGTATTTGTATATAGTTTAATGTAATCTTTCTAAAGATTTGTTTCCTAATTATCCTAACGGCATTGAATCTTATCCTAATGTATAATGATCAGTAGTTATTTAAGTATGATTAAGACTGAATATTGAACAATGAAAATGAGAAAAGTTTTCATTAAGTGTTGGACTAGTTGGACTTAAGGGTTTCAGGTTTAAATCTGTAGATTGCCTTGTTGAGATATTCCAATCTCGAGGTTTAGTACAGGAGGATGAATCCGGACATACGGATTAGCTGCAAACTGGGGACTGTCTCCACCAACTTCGCTTCCACTAAGATCACTGTCCGAATCAAACTGAGCAGCAAAAGAGTTTCTAGTTCTTCTGCTCCCGCCTCCAGAACTCTCTTCACTTAAACTCTGAGTTTGAGTAGGGGGACTCTTTCTCTTCTCGTCGCTGGAGTCGGAAGAGTCTGAAAGACTACTGCGTTCAATGAGACTATAGTTTGAGCTCTGTTTTAATTTCTCCCTTTTCAGTTCTATCTCTAGTTGATCCCGAAGCTCCGAGATGGATTTGCTACTGCTTGCTTTACGCTGCCGTCGCATATCAGGACTTTTATCGAACCCAAGGTTATCAAACACCCGGACATCCTTGTTCACTCGGAGGGTCTGGCTCTTTCCTAGATCATGCTCCCGGCTTCCTTTCCTGCTTCCTTCTCTGGTTGTGCTGCTCCGTTTAACCGGCTTCTTGTTCTCTGATTCGATCCAATCACACTGTGTAGTAGATAAGGTTCTCTTATCCTTCCTATCTGTAAGCTCGTTTAATATTAAGTCTGGGGAAGGGTTGGGTTGACTCACGGACCTCTTGAACTTTTTACTTTGCTCATATTCTTTATCGGAACCTTTATTCAGGGTTAGTCGATAGTCCTCTAGTCCAATAGGGTTACTAACTCGAGATTCTTTTCTCTTCTCCGGACTACGATCTCGTCTAGGTCGGTCTGATTTGGATATTTTAGAGACAATAACCTTGTCAGTGACTCTCTCCTTGGACTTGTCTTTCTTGGATTTTAAGACGAAAGCTGGTGGATCAGGATCAGAATGAACCTCGGATTTTTGTCGGAGAATTTCCTTCCCTGTATTCCCGGATTTTCTTCTCCTGTGTCTATTAGGATTAGGTTTGGGTTTATCCGGTTTCTCCGGGTGTGAGGCAACCCTGTTGTGATTTAATATCAGGTTCCCTGCATCCCTCAGCTCTAAACTCATCTTGAAGGGACCCAGCTTGGCAATTGTGACTTCTCTGGGTTCTGGGTCTGTGGATGGTTTATCACCCTTATCCTTACTCCGATCTTTACTCCGTGGTTTGTCCCTGGATTTACTCCGCTTTCTCTTCTTCTCCTCTCCTCCCAGTTTCTCAAAGCTTTTGCTCAAGGTTGTCGCTGATTTAGACAATTTTTTCATTTGATCCAGAGGTTTAGGTTTCCGGGATTTAGAAGGACTACTTGACCTGTTTCTAGCGGCAGGGGTTTCTGATTCAACGCTCTGGCTTCTGTTCTTTAGTTTAGGACGCTGTTCTCGTATTTCTAATGAAACGGGCGGAAGTGCTACAATCAGCTTAGTTAAACCTTTAGCCAGGGTTCCAGCTCTATCCTTCGGTGTTTCCTCCCTCACTTCCTCAATTTTAGAGGATTTTCGTCGCTCACGTTTGCGGGATTTTTCCTTTGCTTTATTTGTTTCATCTCTCTTTTTGTATCGTTGGCCAAGAAAGGGGATATGATGCTTGAAGGTGGTTGGATGAACTGTGGCGTCGTCAAGGTTAGACTGAATACCTCCACCCTCCTCTACATCAGCTTCATGATGTACACTTCGAGGCTTACGTCGTCTTCGTTGCACATAGGGAGTCTTCTTCCCGCAGAATTTCACAATCGTAACCTGCACAAAAAATCAAACTAGTTAGACATTTTTTTCCTCGAAAATTGCTAATACGATGCTAATCTATCTATATATCTAATCTATGTATCTAATATATATATCTATATATCTATCTATATATCTAGAATATATATCTATATATCTATATATTTATATATTTATATATCTATATATCTATCTATCTATCTATAGTGTGTCTAAAAAAACGGGGAATAAGGGTCTACAGACTTGTTTGTAATCAGATTTTCAAAATTGAGACCATTTCTTAAATCTACGCACAATTTCCAATTCAATGATCCCCATTTTAGGGGACAGGGGTGTTGATCTAAAAATGATAATTTTAAAGGATCCTTAAGTTTCCAACTGCAGAGTGAATAAATTTGGAAAAAATAAAGATAACCTCCGTTTGCACATAAGGGTCTATGCAAACTTGTTTGTATTTTCAGATTTTCAAGATTGAGCACTTTTTTGATATTTACGTAAATTTCAGATTCAATAATTTTAGGCTTTTAGATCTAAAAATAACAATTGTACTTTAATCAACTGTATATAGAATTGTGCAAACGGAGATTATCTTTTACTTTTTACTTTGCTCCAGTTGGAAACTTTAGAAGCCATATAAAATTGGTACTTTTAGATCTACAAGCCTAAAATTGAACTCATTGAATCGGAACTTGTACGTAGATTTTAAAAATGGTCTCAATCTTGAAAATCAAATTACAAACGAGTCTGTAGACCCCTAGTCCCCGTTTTTTTTAGACACCCTGGGCCTGTACCTATCTTATCTATCTATAAAAGATTCCCTGAATAAATGTATTCCCAAGAATCCATATTTTTCCTCTTATAAAAAAGAATATATTAGAAACTATCAATACCCTGCATCTATTTACTCTTTATTCACATTTCTCACAAAATTTAGAGAAACAAGATTTTTAGAAAGAAAGACCAACCCCTAAATATTACGGATATTTGCTGCAAAAAACTGCGCCGATTTATATCTCTAATTGGATAATGAGATAGATAGAAGGATAGATGTTACCACCATACAATTTCTATTGGTTCAGAATTGACACCAAACACATGGCTGAACCCTGATTGGATCAGGCGCTAATGGACTCGGCATACAGGAGTGAAAATACAACCATTAAACGTCAAACGTTAAAACCATGCCTTTTATAGGACATTAAATATATGTTAATCATGAAAGCTGACAGTAATAATTGATACACTAGCTAGGATGAACAACTTGACTTCAAAATAAATAACAAAGTTTAAATTGCTTGAGAGACTTCTTATAAAATCCTATAATTATTACGGAGTTGTCAGTAATAATTATCAATTGGCTAAATCTTATCAATTATAACTGAGTTGTCAGTAATAATTATTAATTGGCCACATCTTATAAATTATTAAGGAGTTGTCAGTAATAATTATTAATTGGCCACATCTTATAAATTATTAAGGAGTTGTCAGTAATAATTATTAATTGGCTACATCTTATCAATTATAACGGAGTTGTCAGTAATAATTATTAATTGGCCACATCTTATAAATTATTACAGAGTTGTCAGTAATAATTATTAATTGGCCACATCTTATAAGTTATTACAGAGTTGTCAGTAATAATTATCAATTGGCCACATCTTATAAATTATTACAGAGTTGTCAGTAATAATTATTTATTGGCCACATCTTATAAATTATTAAGGAGTTGTCTGTAATAATAATTAATTGGCCACATCTTATAAATTATTACAGAGTTGTCAGTAATAATTATTAATGGCCACATCTTATAAATTATTAAGGAGTTGTCAGTAATAATTATTTATTGGCCACATCCTATCAATTATAGCGGAGTTGTCAGAAATAATCTATAATAAGCAGCTGACTTGTATTTTTGTATACGATTAGCCCAGTAGCTTACCATGAGAGCTATGACAGCTACGGCAGCGATGACAGCCGAATACCAGTAATTAGTTAGGAAACGTCGTAGAGAAGCTAAGCTCTGATCTGATAGAAGAATTTTTCGTAGAGTTGCCAGAGGACCAGACGGGTCAACCTAGAAATTAGAGTAAATGAAGATAAAGCGTAGTTGTACTTGAGCACAACCGAAATCAGCTAGATGCAAATAGATTCTAGTACAATAGATGGCAACGTAGAATGTGTACACTCTCAGAACAGCTGTATTCTTACGTCACAAGTGTCAACAAAGTTTTTGTGTCCGACAAAATTATTAATAATAGTGATAATTTTTAAACAAAGTGCTTATCTTACCGTAAAATAAGTGCAATTTTATATATTTTTTATTTTCTGGATTTACACATTTTTATTTAATCTTGGAAACCATGTCAACTAATGTGAGTAAATTTTGTTTTCTTTGTTATATTTGACACTTGTGACGTCGAGTATAATTGATCCATTTCTCTGTTGCCACCTATTCTACTTGAAAACCTATTTGGGTAAATGTAGATTTCTCACACGATGTCGCATGAACATCAAGTCTTAACATATAGTTTGGAAAAGAAAGCACGCAGAATCCTGTTTTTTCTTAGCTTTTTACAGACTCAGTGACCTCTACGCCGTAATAATAATTAAACTGGCAAGGGGAAGGGGTTTCAGTTGGCCCGGACAGAACAAAACAGAGTTCGAGAATATTTTTAACTTTGTATCCTTTTTTATTTATGGAGATTATTCAGTGACTTCGAGCAAATGTAGGAATTTAGACTCTTCAATTAAAAAACACTTACAATTATTCTAAATTTTTAGTTATTTTTGCAGGTGGCGCCACAAAATCCGCTAACTTCATAAAGTCAAAATTTTGCATAATGTTATAAAAGTAATTGTAGAGAATTCAATTTCGTAGATTTGGTATATCTGCCCCCCCCCCCCTGAAAGCTGAACTTTTATGGTTTGAATTGAATAGATCAAATATGGTTGCCAAATTATTACTTTTGATTAATAAAAAAGAAACACCTGCAGTCGTACGTTATTTGTTCAATTTCGGTTTTGATTAGACTTATATTTCACCGTTAATTTGTTTAAATAAAATCAATTTTTTCACGATGTTTTATGTATTTAAAAATATTTCATAATTTAGAATTTTGCAAATATTTGAGTTTAACTTTCTGCATCTGCATGATAAAACTAGGAATATGTAAATACTGTACAATACTCAATACAATATATTTCCATATTTACACAAAATATTATTCTATTTGTATACATCAAACCTTGTTTTCTGCTCCCATATATTTTATCTGGATAATGTTTATAAACAGGGGGTATTTACACGATTTAATCGGGGGAGGGGAAGGGGGGGGGGTGGTATTTTTTTAAATAGAAATAAAGCTAAAATATTTAGTATTTTCTACTGGTTATAACTATTGTTGTAACCTGGTTCGTTTTTCCACATATTTGCTCCAAGGGTTAAAATTTTGTTAGAAAAGCAAATTAATGTTTATTATTATTATTATTTTATTAATTTATTTAAAAATGAATTATTCTATTGCTTGCCAAATTTGGACCTTGACGTAAATATATGCAAAAAACGAACCAATAATAATAATAACAAAAATAATTATGATCATAATGTGGAACTAACATCTACATTTTTTACTCTACAGAGGTTTGGTCCATCACCATCATCGAATTTTAAATGATTATAGTGTTTACCTCTCTGCATTTTAGATCATAATAATGTTTACCTCTCTGCATTTTAGATCATAATAGTGTTTACCTCTCTGTATTTTAGATCATAATAGTGTTTACCTCTTTGTATTTTAGATCATAATAATGTTTACCTCTCTGCATTTTTGAAAAACATCACAGTATCCCTGGTAATTATTACAGGGTGTGCCAGGTTTACTGAACATATCTGGTATATCCAGGGGCGGAGTATTCATCTGGAAAGAGGAAACACAAGGGTTTGAATCTCCGGGTAGTTTACAGCACAGCTCACAAGATCTTGTCTCAGGGTCCTCCAACCCCTGGGAGCACTGACAGGACTCCATACCGTAGGCCAAGCAGATAGATCCTGTACACTCCTAAACAATATATTCTTTTAGAACATATTTAATTGTTTAAATTCAAATTTTAACCAAATTTTATAATCATTTAGTTGATAGCAGCGGCAAATATTTAAACATTTCTGTTTTTCTCTAATTTCTTGTTGTTGTTCGTGCATCATCCATCATGTTAGGCTAATATTGAAAAGATAAGAAAACTTTTTTCTGATGTCCTCGCAAACTGCTGAGATTGCTAGAGTTCCAGAACTAACTATAAGAGGCCAGGGTTTAAACAATACATTGTCAAAATGGTAAAGAAAATGGTAAAGAAAATGGTGAAGAAAATGGCAAAGAAAATTGTAAAGAAAATGGTAAAGAAAATTGTACAAAAATTGTAAAGAAAATGGTAAAGAAAATGATAAAGAAAATGGTAAAGAAAATAGTAAAGAAAATGGTAAAGAAAATGGTAAAGAAAACGGTAAAGAAAATTGAAAAGAAAATTGTTAAGAAAATGGTAAAGAAAATGGTAAAGAAATTGTAAAGAAAATGGTAAAAAATGGTAAAGAAAATTGTAAAGAAAATGGCTAGGAAAATGGTAATTAAAATGACAAAGGAAATGGAAAATAAAATTGTAAAGAAAATGGTAAAGAAAATGGCAAAGAAAATGGTAAAGAAAACAATTGCTGAGGCCAGGGTTTAAACAATACATTGTCAAAATGGTAAAGAAAATGGCAAAGAAAATTGTTACGAAAATGGTAAAGAAAATGGTAAAGAAAATTGTAAAAAAAAATGGTAAAGAAAATAGTAAAGAAAATGGTAAAGAAAATGGTAAAGAAAATAGTAAAGAAAATGGTAAAGAAAATGGTAAAGAAAACGGTAAAATAAATTGAAAAGAAAATTGTTAAGAAAATGGTAAAGAAAATGGTAAAGAAATTGTAAAGAAATTGGTAAAGAAATTGTAAAGAAAATGGTAAAGAAAATGGCAAAGAAAATGGTAAAGAAAACAATTGCTGAGGCCCGGGTTTAAACAACACATTGTCAAAATGGTAAAGAAACTGGTAAAGAAAATGGAAAAGAAAATTGTTAAGAAAATGGAAAAGAAAACGGTAAATGAGTCTTTGCCACAAGCTCAAGTTTTCTAATCTTTATATCTTTACACTTACTACCGACCGCTTAATCTGAATATCCAAGGTGGACACTATTGATTTCTGCTTAATCTGAATATCCAAGGTGGACACTATTGATTTCTGCTTAATCTGAATATCCAAGGTGGACACTATTGATTTCTGCTTAATCCGCTCTTTTACCCTTTTATTGAATATCAATCCCAGATTTCGACCAATTCGAGAGTTCTCTCATAAATAGCGCGCAAAATTCCAAAATCAAAAATAGATCAAAAGATTTATCCGTTTAAAGTATCATAGGTTTACACCATCAGATTGGAAAGATGTGTGGGTTAGGGAAAATTTGAATTTGTGGCAAAAACTCAATTTCATTCAGACTAGACAAGCTAAAACTAGACAGTAGTAATAGTAATATTAATGTGATTTAGATCAATCCATAAATAAGAATTTAATAAATAAGAATTTAATGAATAAGAATTTAATGACTCAGCTACATTTTGCCTAGTCACAATTTGCCTAGTCACATTTTGCCTAGTCACAACTTGCCTAGTTCAATCTTGCCTAGGTAACATTTTGCCTAGTTCAAGTTTGCCTAGTAACATTTTGCCTAGGTAACACAAGAGCCTGAGCATGTTTTTTGCCTATTGCGTTTTTTTAAAACAAATTTTGTCAAAAATTAAAAAATTTTTTTAAGCTTAACCAGTTAAATTTTAATGAATTAGATGTTATAGAACAATTGAATTGTATCTTGTCCAGCAATTTTAACATTTTTATTATACTCTACAACAGATGAAATATGGTTATATATCAGATATATATATATATTTTTTAATTACAGTTTACATCATGGAGGATAGATATGTATCATTATTTATCTTATTTCTCAATCTTGGTCTCTGCCCTCTTCCCATCGAAAACATAGGAGAAGTTATTCTTTTCCCTGTAGTTGGGCTTACCCCGAATGGTAAGGGTAAGCCCTGCAGTTATCATGGGAGCCATTTTCAATGTGTCTTTCGATCTGATTGGTTCATAGAAAATTGAACTATTTTTAAAAATTTGCGAAATTTTTGCCAAAAAATTTGCAGATTTTTGAAAAAAATTCTCGGATTGTTGAAAATTTTCTTTGTGAAAAAATGATTGACTAGGCAAAATGTAGCTGAGCCATCCAGTCGAGATTTCATAGTCATAAGTTTTAGACTAAGCTATTTTTAAGGAACAAGAAAATGTTGAAAACTTAAATATATTGTACAATACTGTACTGTATTGTACAATACTGTACTGTATTGTACAATACTGTACTGTACTGTATTGTACTGTATTGTACTTACTGTACTTACTGTACTGTACTGTAATATAGATAGATATATATTTATCATTAAAGTACATAATTTTACATAGACATATTCTTTAAACTAACACTTTAATGACGGGATTTGCCAAGCCAACATTGGCCGTCTTTAATGGCAAACCCGAATGTTATTGTATGATATAATATTTAAATCATACAATTGGAGGTGTTTCGTCCAATAGGTAGGGGAAAGTATTAGGAAGAGAGAGGGGGGTGGGTTATGTAGCTCAATTAGAATCAGAAGCTAGCTCAGAACTTAGGAAAGCACATTTTTATTCAGAAATACATAAATAACAGTTTGATCTTGAACATTCAAATTGCAGATACATATTTGTTTTATTCACATGCAATTTATTTTTTAACAAGTTTAATGAACACGAGTTCTTTATTTCTAGTATACTAAACTGCATTGTACAATACTTTTCTTTATTTCTAGTATACTAAACTGCATTGTATAATACCTTTACAACAGCTTACTGCGTTGCCTTAATCTAAACCTTTTCTAAGAAAGTTGACAGAAAGTAAAAGATCTATTGAGATGATTTCTTAACAACTTTATAGACTAAAGAAGAACAAAGTTTTTACTTCGTTTCTAACTTTACTAGGGAACACTGAACAAATATAGATAGACACATAATAGAGTGTAGAGTGTAGAGTGTAGAGTGTAGAGTGTAGAGTGTAGAGTGTAGAGTGTAGAGTGTAGAGTGTGTAGAGTAGAGTATAAGCTATAAATGAACCAATATAAAGGATACACTGCAGTAGAATGCCCAGGGGAGAAAAAGCATAAATTTCTGTTTCTTTAACATTCTTTCAGGAAATACCATTTGGTTTAAGACTTGATATTGGAATTCACTAAGGTGCACGTTTTCGATAACAAACTATATTACAGAGAGTACAGTGGTACCCATAAAACTGTGGAATATTATTATTACATATATACATTAATACATTAATATACATAGGCAAGTGTCATAACATTGCTTTTTATGTCAAATATTTATTGAAATGGTTAAAATATTAGGGTAAATGATCTGTCATGTTTATGAGGATTTTACAAACTTTGATTGGCCTCCGTTTATGTTTTTCTAACAATTATACTTTCGGAAATTTTTATCTGCAACGACTAAATTAAATATTAATCATTTCTATATTTTTAAGTTCACGTATTTTGTGACACCGAGTAAGAGGGTATGAGGAAGCTATGCTAAACCAGCAGGGGGTTTAAACCCCAGCATTCGTCTGTCATATAAATATAATCAAATCTTTTTATATCATAACAATACAATATACCCTCCTATACCATCAATAACTTCATATCCATACCTTCTTATCCATACCCTCCATACCATCTTATCCATACCATCTATACCTTCTTATCCATACCCTCCATACCTTCTTATCCATACATTCCATACCTTCTTATCCATACCCTCCATACCTTCTTATCCTTACCATCCGTACCTTCTTATCCATACCATCCATACCTTCTTATCCATACCTTCTTATCCTTGCCATCCATACCTTCTTATTCTTACAATCCATAACCTTCTTATCTAAACCATCTTATCCATACCCTCCATCCCTTCTTATCCATACCATCCATACTTTCTTATCCTTACCATCCATACCTTCTTATCCTTACCATCCGTACCTTCTTATCCTTACCATCCATACCTTCTTATCCTTACCATCTATACCTTCTTATCCATACCATCCATACCATCTATACCTTCTTATCCATACCATCCATACCATCCATACCATCCATACCTTCTTATCCTTACCATCCATACCGTCTATACCTTCTTCAATTTATTTCTGAATATTTCTAAGCACGTGTCGCTATCATTATTATACATCAACAAACCATTTAGATAAGATTGTGTAAACTTCTTCTTGAATTCAAATATAAAGATTCAATGATTTATTCCATACAACAGCAATCCATGTACTAGAATTTAAATAGATTTCTTTTAAATTACTTTTTAGGGATTACAATTCACGCCAACTTAAAGTGAATTAAACGTTAGTTTGAAATCTTAAACATTTTCAAAAAAAGAATAAATAAGTTTTGATTGAAACCAAATAAATTGTCTTCGTTCTATACTTGTGCGTTAAATCGAAATAGGAGGCGCTTAGTGGTCAAAAAGTCATCTTTTTCGACGTAAACATAAATTTAACAACCTTTAATTCAAATTCTGCACAAAATGAAAATTTCGTTGAGTTTTGCAATAATAAATCCCCAAAAGCAACATCTGATAAACTGTAAAAAGTAAAAATAAATCTATTTTAGAAATGTTTGTAAACCCACCTTGATGCTGTTGTATATATGGTATATATATATACATTGATTGGGTAATTTGATCAATTGATTAGCTTAAAAAGAAAACCAGCAATATATATTTTTTATATGTTTTTGCTTTGATTAACTAGAGAGATAGAAGTATATACACAAATCTAATTTTCTAATCTATTATTTATGTACTTGGAACATACTGTACATAAGATGCATAGAAACATACCAGAGGTTACTGCAAACTATACACAGAAGGAGAAGCTCAAATTTCTGCAATATTACTAGCACGTAAAAAATCTTTGTTCTTCTCATATAGCTGTTCAATAAGAAGAATTATGATTGAAAACATAGAAGAAGGTAAACAACTTATTTTTACCTAAAAAATCATGTATTGTTTCTTGAAATCATACATTTGCTCCATTTGATCAATAGATCGCCTAGAAATGCTACACATATTGTGCACACGTCAGCTGTAGTACATTTGAATATCCGAGCCGGGTCAATCTTTTCGGTCTCAGTTTGTACTGTATCGCCCGGACATTGGGTAAATAAGGCAGACACTCAATAGGACTAGCCGGTGCAACAAGGTTGACGCGGTCAGACTTTAGGTTGAATTTACTTTTACTAAAGTGTTAGAGGTGCGTGTGCAATATTAAATCAGAAAATAGGGAATGCGAATCGTATTTCTTATTCATAAGAGTAAATGGGGTGTACAATGTACATTTTGGGTTCGATTGCCTCAGATTTTACTGTTTTTACTGCATACTGTCTTTTAGGGTGTTTCACGCTCATCTTCTCACTCGATTGTAAACATTTTTTCTTTGTATACATTGTAAAGCAAAGACAAAAGAATTTGCGGATTTTATCAAAAAAAAACTTGTAGATTTTTAAAAATTAATAGAAATCGAGTTTTGTTGGAGGCTAATTTTTTTAAATTTTGATCATCCATAAACCTTTCCTTAGTCATGTGAGGTCCCACAAAAATTTGGGCCGGATTAGTTCAGCCGTATTGCCGTTTATTGGATACAAACGGACATATAAACGAAAAAACAAACAAACAAACAAGCAAAGTATAAATAGATTGGTAAATATTCAAAAATGATGATTTAAAAACTTTAATCCGGATCATTTTAAATTTTATTTGATCTGAAGAAATCCACAAACAAAGATAGATATTTGTTATTTTTTTATTTAATTAAAAATCTTTTAAATGCTTTGAAGACCTGAAATAAAATTCAAAATATGTTCAAAACATCTAGAACCATATTTGTGCGTCTTCATTGTCTAGGAATCCCAGAGTTTTTATATTTATCTTTCTTTATAGCTATAAATATATGTAGTTTAATATTATTAGTATCACCTATCAGTTTAACAGTTTTTATACAGGGTGTCCCACGAAACATGACAATAGTAAGACGACTTGAAAGTCGTCTTTGGTATTTGAATTTATTTGTGACATTTAGTCTTCTATCTACTTTAACATGTATGATTCTTGAAACAATTATCACATAATTCTCCTAGCCCTGGCATTTCCAAAAAGTGGTCTGTGTTTTTTGTGATTTCAATATTACCGGAGATATAAACGAAATTCTTCATATCTCGGGCAATATTGAAAGCACAAAAAAGGCAGACCACATTTTGGAAATGGCAGGACAAGGGAAATTTTGTGATTATTATCTCTAGAAATTTACTTCTAAAATTAGGTTGACAAATAAACGCAGCACATTATATCAAAATTCAAGACGACATTCAAGTCGTCCTGCATACTGTCATGTTTCGTGGGACACCCTGTAAAAAATATCTATGTTTGACTATCAAATATATGTAAGTGTGTATATAATATATCCGTGTATTGGTTTATGTGATAGATATAGAATCTTCTTATATATCTTGGAAACCCAGCTTTGTCTAAATTTCTAAACAATTTCCCGCACTTCAACGATTTGACCGAGAAACTAAAAAGTCGACCCACTCAACTTAGAATCTTTAAATAAAAAGTTAAGCACATTCCCATGGGTCTTCCGAAATCCCCAATTAAAAAATTGAGGCAAATCGGTCCAGGGATTCACAGGGATTATCTTATATGGATATAGATAAAGAGGATAAATGAAATTAATAAAATTAGAGGAATAATGGTATAAATGGAAGAATAATTAGATTATTAGATATATCAATTGTATTCTTTCAAACATACAAAACATACATAATACATACAATACATACATAATACATACAATACATAAACATTACATACATGCAATACATACACAATACATACAATACTTACACATTACATACAATACATACATAATACATACAATACATACATATTACATACAATACATAAATAATACATACAATACATACACATTACATACAATACATACACATTACATACAATACATAAACAATACATACAAAACATACATATAATACATACAATACATACACATTACATACAATACATATACATTACATACAAAACATACATAATACATACATTACATACACATTACATACATCTATAAAGGTGGTTTTAAAAATTCACTTGCAGAAAATGCCAGGTTTTGCATATTTCGGTTTTATAGCTTGGAGATAATCCAATACAAAAAATATGGAAAAATAGATAAGGAAATAGATAGAAACTAGATAGAAACTAGATAGAAAAGTAGATAGAAAAATATATAGAAAAAAATAAAAAAATAGATAGAAAATAGATAAAAATAGATAGAAAAAAGAAAGAAAATAGATCTAAAAATGAGCCTACCCCTAGAAAGCAGACGAACTCCTCATTGCACACAGTTTTATTTTGTTTGAGTAGGGAGGGAGGACACTGTGTTCCCTGACCATTACAATAACTCTCATCCCTGCACCCGTTATCCTCCCTGCACTGGTTCCCGAGGTTGTAGGAGCAGTCCCTACTGCAGCAGGGACCCTGGCTAGGAGAGCAGACACGTCCAGGTTTCAGGGTACACGGCAGCTACAACAATTTTACAATTAACCCCTGGCTACAACAAAAAATATATTAATTAGAATATTTTAGCTAGACTCAAGTTCAGATCTTTGATATAAAAGCAATTGTGCAGTGTAAAGGGACCCACTGAACTTAATAAAATTTAATTAAAAAATAGAATAAGTTTGCTTCAGTTGCGTCTCCTTATTCAAGGGCGTATTCAAGGGTCTGAGCCCCCATAGCCCCCACCCTGAATTTTCATCTGTTTTTATTCCTTAGTTTTAACAGGTCCAACTTTCCTAAGGGTAGAAATATGTTTACTTAATATGTTCACTGATGGCTTCTTTTGATTTCTGGATTTCGACCAATGAGTTCTCTCATAAAATGGCGCGCACAATTTCAAACTTCCCGGCTTCTGATACGCCAATTGAATACTCCTTTTGGTTTTATTTTATTTACATTTCGGGATTCCAACTAAAGGTTAAAAAGGAGAGATATAGCATTGATCTCAGTAACCACAATTCTAAAGCTTTAAACTTAGAACAAATTCATGTTTTTCAGAGACAAAATCAATAGTAGACTTTTACAATAATTTTCAACAAAATATTTAAAGTTTTGTGCGCAAAATGAACCTGATTTGCCGCGTATTTGGTTCTCTGTGGCCAACAGCAATCCTCTAAACAATCCTCTTCCCAACCACAATCACACTCCTCCCCCTCCTCTACCACACCGTTACCACAGATTGCCATTTGTGGTTCTACAATTAGGAAATTAATCATTACAGTGCAATAATACTCGGTAAAAATTCTAGTTTAGTTGGTTAAATGAATCCTTAACAAAGTTGCAATTGGTAGAAAAGCTTCGGTGTGTACTGTGTAAGCCATATAATCTTTTTAACAAGCTTTAAAAACTATTATTTATGTATTTTAATCTTGTGCGAGTTAAATTGTAGTGAATATTCAGATATATTCTTAAAATTTTACTTTTAATAAATTTCATAAATTAATTGTTCTTGGAATTCGCTGAGTTCACACAGAAAGGAAACAATTACCAAATCTTTTTTGTTGATTAAAAAAGTATTATCTTTAAATTAAAGTTCTTCTCTCATATATGTTAGCTGGACCGAATTCGCTGGCGTTTTTTAGGGAACCCTTGAGTACCCTGAAGCTAAAATAGGCTTAAGAATTGGAAATATCTTTTACAAAAATCGGAATTTTATTTTTCAAAATCGAAATTTTTTATGTTTCAAAATTCCACGGGCACCGACGGGCATTTCATCCAGTGATAATTATTACCTTTAAAGCATCCTTTATGTCCTCTAGCTTTAGCCTCCAGAACCTGGTTTATACTGTTGAGGCTGCAGGGAGAAAACTTCTTGTTATTCATCTTATCACCGGAGGTTGCTCTGTAGGTTTTATTTATTTTATACACTTTCCATTTTACAGTAATCCAAAGGTTATCAGCTCTCGGGTCAAAATATCCATGAGAATATTTCCAATTACTTCTTGAAAATTAAAGTTAAAAACAAGTTCTAAAATTTACATGTCTAGGGATAAAAAAAGTGTGTAAGTTAGTCAGGTAAAATTTAAAGGCCAAGGATTTAGTCGACACAGTCTTGAAAATTGATACCTTTTAATAGCTTGGAGTCGATCTAATACCTATTAATAGCTTGGAGTCGATCTAATACCTTTTAATAGCTTGGAGTCGATCTAATACCTTTTAATAGCTTGGAGTCGATCTAATACCTTTTAATAGCTTGGAGTCGATCTAATAAGTTAGAACCAAGGATAATAGAATATTTATTAGAGAGGAATTTACTAGAAAAAAGTGTAAAACGGCCATTTTGTTGTATTGTTTCCATACTGCAGGTGTACTTCACATATTTGTGCTATATAACCTTTTGGGCCCTGGCGCATCATTTTATAGAAAATCTAAAATTAATATTAAAAGAAAACCAAATTATGAAAAGGGCTGGTTTCATAATTGACCAATGATCATTTCACATTGACTCTATGCCTTTCACTTTACAAACCATGATTATAAATCAAATGATGTTTTTTATTCACCTAATTCATTTTAAAAAGTTAATTTTAAAGCTTTAAAAAAATCTAAAATGAAATGGATAGTATAGGGAACATAATGTATTAATGTACTCTACTGCATATAATTTGTGAACATTTATATGATTTGTACACTTTGAACTCCCTTTCAGGCTGAAAGGGACTGATGAAGGACTTCTTGTTTACATTGTTCCTTTTTAGGATTTTTTTCATTAAAAACAAAATATTGACCATACTCACAGATGGTCAAGAATTCTTTAAAACTATATTAAGGCCATGCTTGACTTAGTTTCGAATTATTGAAGTCACGTGAGTTTCTTTTCTTTTTGCAGTTCTTAAGATCCAATATTTTTTCAATGTGTGTTTCTTTGTGTCTATGTCCCAGAGATAAAGCATCTTTTATTTTTGATAAGCTGCACAATGTTAGTATAAAATAATATTCCTGGCAAACATTATATAGTTCCCATTCTCTCCGCCAGGGACACACTCAGATACGGTCTCAGGATCATGCTGAAACAAGACATTTTATAGTTCCCATTCTCTCTGCCAGGGAAACACTCAGATACGGTCTCAGAATCATGCTGAAACAAGACATTTTATAGTTCCCATTCTCTCCGCCAGGGAAACACTCAGATATCGTCTTAAGTACAAGCAAGAAGGTGTGTCTTTTTTCTATTTACTAGCAGCAGCGCTTGGCCCAGTAGTTGATAGAGTCGCAGAGATTTTTATCAACTAAATTGATTTTTTTGGAGAAGTATCGATTGACCCACCTGAACCAGACAAATATTGAATTGTCCCAGGTCAGCAGGCTTGTATATTACAATAAGTTCATGTGTTAAAAGTTTATTTAAAATAATGAATATGGTAGACTTACCGGAGACCCAAAATTGTGTCCCATTTCGTGGGCCATAGTAACATGGGACACAGCAGGTGGGACATGCTTTCCGTAATTCAGTAGGGTGATCACTCCGGTGTTTAAGCTCTTGAAACTTCCTCGATAATGCTAAAATAACAAAAAACAAATATAAATTCATACTAATGGTTTATTTTTCTGAGAAAAAAATATAGCTAAAGTTTATTTCAAAAAGCTGAGTAAGAAATAGCTACTGAACCCCGTGAAAGTTATCATAAAAAAATTTAATAAAAAGTCAATTAGAAATATCCAGAAAAATATATCTTCATCATCAAAAAGCAAAATCTCCCGTGCCATATTTTACATACTTAACGATTTATATAGGCAACAAAGTGCCCAGCAAGGTTCTTTTTTAAGGTTGGTTACTATCAATGCGCTCAAATGTCGTTTCCTTAGCATAGATAGATAGAATCTGCATATAATGTCACTCTCGCCTCTATAATCAGTGACGTCATATCCGGATTTTATCTATCTATGTTAAGGAGACGTACATTGGAGCGCATCGAGAGTATCCTCCTTATTAGATAACTTTGGTACCCAGCAATAACTCTTTTATTTTTATTTTCTATGTGCTGGGAAGAAAAGTGAGGGAAATTCTGAAAATAACTTCACACAATAAAATATTCTTTCACACACAAACATCATAAATTATGCATAAATAGTATAAATTGTCGAGTTCAAACATGAATTACGAGTCCATTAAGAAACTGACAATCACAATGTAAATTTTCTAAATAATAGAGCTTTTCGCTTATATATATTTATTTATATATATTATATGTTAGCTATATAGCTGGCCAAACGGCTGGACCGAACGGGCTAATTTTTTTTGAGGAAACCCATGGGTATTCGTAGGTTAATATAGGCAAAACAAATTCTAATTTTTTCTTCTTCAAAATCGATTTTTTTATAATTCGGTTTTTTAATTCCACGGTTAACGGCAGGCACAATGAGATTGCAGAAGATATTAAAAATTCCTGATACTTAGACTTAGAGCCTATAGTGCAGGTATTAAATAATCGTTTTTGTGATATATATTGTTTGAAAATATTGTACTTACTCCATCTTTGTTGAGTGCCGATATATGCAGCTTGAAAATAATTTAAAAATAAATATTAAAACATTTTGTAAAAATTTCAACAAACATTTATTTTTCAACAATAAAGATATTTTCTGAATTGTTTTTTAAATAAAATTTTTCAAATTGCTTTTGATTTTTTGTCTTTTATTCTTAAGCTCATTGTAAAAATCAAACTAAACTATCAAATTGAATTTTTTTTAAAGTGAAAATTATTGTTTTTTTTAATTGCTTCGTAGACATTTCTTTTAATTTTTTTTTAACGTAAAAACTAAATTTTAATTTTTTTGAATTTATTCATTTTACAAAATAAAATATTGTACATCGCAATTTTATTGAATCTCCTTTATAAATATACCGTCAATCATTTTAATGTTTATATTAGCTTGTTCCATAAAAAAAAAAAAAAATGGCTGCCACTTCTCTTGAAATCTGTTGCTAAGGCTAAACATTGTGAAATATTGAAAAAGAGACTATAATGGAATAAATCATTGATTGTGAAGTTGCATCGAATTTTCAGAAAAGTGTGTACAACCAGTACAACCAGGGGCGTATCAGGATTTTTTTCAGGGAGGGGGGGGGCTTAACTTTTTGCTTTCCAGGGGGGGTTGCAGGTTGCTCAGCACCCGTTGTTGGGATCTAAAGCTCGTAGAATTCACTGGTTCATGGGGACCACCCCCTTGAATACGCCCCTGTACAACCCCTTTAATTTACCCCGTTCTTCTCGCAGACCCCTCCAGCATTCTTGAGGTCTCCCGTCCAGGCCAGGCCGAGGGTGCCCCCCTCGAAGTCCCTGTATGTGAACATGTACGCCAGGCAGAAGGCGTCATAATCCTCCTCTGCAATTAATCACATTTTCAAATTTAAATAAAAAAAATGATTTTATAATCTTCATAGTTTTCCAACCTGATGGTGGAAACATATATAAATATCGTACATATGGTTGCAAAGATATAGATATAAGAAAACCGAGTTTTTGCAACAATCTTTGAGTTTCTAATCCAGAAATCTTTGCAACCCCATGTCTTAGAGACCTTAGATATCCCGAACTATGAATTCTGTTATATCATATATGCAAAACTTAAATCACCAGGTTGCAAAGATATAGGGATTAGAAAATCTAAGTTTGTGGCAAAGACTTAATTCCTTCGAATTCAAGAAAATGCGAAAGAATTTACAACCTAATGGTGGAAACATTTACAAATATCAAAGGTCTGCAAAGCAAAAGTATTTTCTTTGGTCGGATAGGAAACTGATTTGCTCATTTTACATAAAAATATAATTTCTAAAAACTTCAATTGATATCCAAGTTAAAGAACAAGAACCAAGGTTTTACGATCTGGGGTCAAATTTGTTATAAACAGCGACAAGTCAGCTAATAACATTGAACTCTTCAACTTGAACCATTGAACCAATGTACAAGAAAGGGGTTCAACTATGTCTACGTTGTTTTACTACTTCTCGCTATTTATTAAACCTGAGGCCGAATTTAAAGAATTTGAGCGGCGGCTAAAATTTAAGCCGCTGCTTAAATATGGTTGGTTCCACTTAAAATTGTATCAAATGTTTTAAGATCTAAGCCGGCGCTTAATTTAAACCGGGTTTTAGCGGATTTAAGCCGCGGCTCAAATTTTTTAAATTCGGCCTCTGGTCTCAAGTCTTTTCTGTATCCAAGGTTATAATGCAAGGAAAGTTATTTAAGAGGTGTACGCATCTTTTGTACTGCAGTGTACTGTCTCTATGCGGTAATGTAAACACAAGAAGGACGTCGAAGCCTGACATGGGATCCATCTTTCACATAAAAAATCAATGAAATATTCTGGTCATAGGAAACTATTATGTAATTATCAAAATTATAAAAATTTAATGCTTTTAACCTCCTCGGATACTTAACGAATAATGATGCATCGATTCTATTCTTGTACGCAGAGTATACGCATACTGTAATTAACTTTCCTTGCATTATAACCTTCTCTGTATCTAACCTATAGTTTAATGATAAATAAATTGATAAATGAATCAAAATAAATTGTCTCTTAAGAAAAAGTGAAATGCGCCTAATCGCGCGGAACGGAGGAGAGGTGAGGGGTTAAACGATTCATTACTCTTTCCATCCAATTCCCCCATTACAGTTTCAAAACTTGATTTTTTTTTCTGGAAAGTTTTCAAACTACGTGCACTGATTCTTCTTTAGGTGAATTTTCTATTTGTTTGTTTGAATTCAATAAACGCTAAAAGAGCAAAACAAATCTGGCCGGGGTAAAGGTGCCACGGCCGTTGAAAAAAATGTTTGCAAAAACTTTTATTTTAAATTTTAAATCCCGAAATGAGCACAGAAAAACTGTGTCTTATTTTTTGGTCTGCAATTTATAATTAAAAGATGTTCCTAATTTTATTATTGCAAAAAGTCAAAATAGTCTAAAAATCTACTCTATTTTTATAGGCAATTTAATTTAAATTGAAATAAATATTTACATTCTGTTTTCAGAATAAGTCGGCTCTTGTGTTAAATGTATTTTTATATTTGAAAGAACGATTTTTTATTGAAAAAATGAAGATATTATTTTAAACTTTAAAAATGAAAAATCCATATAGAATAGTATTTTGAGAATTTGAAGCTATATATGTAGTGCGTATATAATATATATAATAGTTTCAAAGTTTGATGAATAAGAGGAGAGATAGATAGATAGATAGATAGATGAAAAGTTATGAATAATGGATTCTATTTTGTACAGCTAGGGATACAAATTTTATTTTAAAATCAAAAGATTAAACTTTTATAAATTTTGGATTGAAGGGATTGTTTGCTTGATTAAGAAAACATTTATTTCTGTAAAATTTGTGTATTTGATAATGAGGTTGCGTAGATATAAGGTTTAGAAAAAACAGAATTTCGTTTGGAGCGTTAGGTTCTATCTATCTATGTATCTATCTATCTATATATGTATGTGTCTATCTATCTATCTATCTATCTATCTATTTATCTATCTATCTATCTATCTATCTATCTATCTATCTATCTATCTATCTATCTATCTATCTATCTATCTATCTATCTATCTATCTATCTATCTATCTATCTATCTATCTATCTATCTATCTATCTATCTATCTATCTATCTACATATCTATCTATCTATCTACCTATCTATTTACATATATATATCTATCTATCTATCTATCTATCTATCTATCTATCTATCTATCTATTTACCTGAGAATATTTCTAGAAACTTCTCGACACCGTAATTGCCTGGAAACCTATACTCTGGATCTTCTAGCGCATCCTCAGTGTGAACCTAGAAACCATCTCAAAATCAGCTGATTTTTCAAAACAAAGTTTGTTAATTGACCGAACAACAAGAAAAAAATATAAAAAATAATTTGGTTAAAACAGTTTGTTAATTTTTTAACTTAATGTCAAGTGGTATGGTACCCCTCCCTGGACAGAAATATTAATGAAATTATTCAAAAAGAAAATACGTCTACGACAGTAAGAATCAGAAAACTGTGGGAAAGGGAGACGACATAAAAGTAATAATTATGTGTATTTCATGTTTATTGCATTATTTAAAGCCATTAATTAAGTCTTAAAGTCGTCTTCCTATTCCAAAGTTGTCTTGGTTCTCATTGTAGCTAACTAATCAGAGGTTGGTAAAAACTCATTTTCACCCCTCAAAGAACGATTAAATTTTAGGGGAAAAATTAGCAACAAAAAAAAGATCGGGATCCGGATTAAAATCCGGATGGAATGGATCCAAAGCACTCATTGGAAATCTTTTTTTTATTTTGTCGAGAATTAAATTAAAATAAAATCTATATTTTAAAACGTTGCTCAGCTAAACCTGGAGCCTATCTATATACTTTAAATCAAAACTTTTATTCTTTCCAGAGATGTACATTCATCAAATTTAAATTGAGATAAAGGGAGGATTGTAGAAATGCATTTTTTGAAAAGTTTAATTCAGTTCGAATTAAATGCAGTTTATCCGCTAAGGAAAAGGACTTCAGTTCTGTGAAAATAGACACAAAAACAAAGTTAAGAACTTTTTAACAAAAATTACAAAATTTTTATTAGCAGATTTTTCGCCGATTTCGAGAATATATTTCCTTAACACGCTTGATCATGAAGCTGATGTTGTCAGGTTTACCGTCCATGTCAAAATCTAAAAATAAACTTAGTTACATATTTTCTTAACATTAATTTTTTTTATAAATTATTGGCTATGGATAATTTTTTTTAAAATAATTTTTTCATTATTCTTGTCAAAATGTTGTTCCTCCTTCATTCTCTATTTTCTTTTTTGTAAATTGCACCTTTTTCACGAGAATCAAATGTAGAGCGGCCATATTTAATTATTTTATTTTTTAATAAGATTTTCAGGATACAAAAAAAAGTTTTAAAAGTTCTACATTGTTCAAAGTCAAGTTTAAAAAACAATTGTTCAAATGTGTCGATTTAAGATTGAAGAGGAATTTAATTTTGTAAAAAAGTTATGGGATTAAAAATGTTAGTGAAATGTCATGAAAATAAAAATAAAAAAACAATCACACTTAAAACTTGAACAGTCGAAACACGTGTGTTTTCTTTAAATCTAAAGCTTAGCGTAATTTCTAATGTCATGCAGCTGATTTATTTTAATTTTAATATTGGTCTCAGCTGTCTAAATTAAAGGGAATGTTTGCTAAAAATGAAAGAAGGAAAGAATGAACTTTGAGTTTGATATCTCTGCAATATGTTTTTTTTCGATCACTTCCATTAAAGAGATTTTTCAGAACACTCCCATTAAAGAGTTTTTTTCCGAACACTTCCATTAGAGAGTTTTTTTCCGCACACTTCCATTAAAGAGATTTTTTCAGAACACTTCCATTAAAGAGATTTTTTCCGAACACTTCCATTAAAGAGATTTTTTCAGAACACTTCCATTAGAGAGTTTTTTTTCCGAACACTTCCATTAAAGAGAAGTGGTTAATTTAATCTAAGTACAGTGGTTGTCGTTTTTATCAATAAATTAAAGACGACTCATCTATGTATGTTTTGGTTTCTATAAACAAGTTTTTTTCAAATTTTAAGTTTACAAGTGAACAAAAAAGATAAGCTATTAATTGACAGCTTCTATTTGTTCCTATGTCTATATGTGTAACATATGCTGTTTAAAAGATCGGTTGAAAATCAAAATCGAAATCGAAAGTAGTCTTCATTGTATTGATACATTCAACGACCACTGCAGTTCAACTAATATTCAAAAAATCTGGTCCTGCAGTGAGAAAAGCGTATTTCAAAATTACGTTAGCAACTGATTTCAGTTTAAAAGTTTATTCCAAATAAAACTTTATTAATATTCTGAATAAATAGATGTTAGAATTTGACAACAAACTTGCAAGATTGAACAATTAAACAATGACTTTGCAAAACATAAAATAAAAACTCTGCCAAGCCTTTGTTTGTTTTTTTAAAACTGCTCAGTTTGAGAATAATAAAAGCTAGATATCCCCGACAGTAAAATATTAAATGTTAGATGCTTAGAGCATAAAGGGAGAGGAAACCAGAATATCATTTGTCTTTTAAAGGATTGTTCAGTAATTTTGATCAAATATCCTAAAGAGGAAAAACTCTCCTAAAGATCAAAGATGTCCCCTAAAGGACAAAATCAAATGATTATTTTTGTAAATGAATATTTAAATGGCCGGCTCTTTCATAGTATTTTTCTTGAGATCAATTGATAAATATATACGATAAATTAATATCAAATGGGATCTTCTTTTTGATTAGCATATTTGGATCTCTTTTTCAAAATCAGTCAAAAAATAGCGTAAAAATTATACTTAAATATTTAACATAAATAGTACAATAAATAAACAGTCAAATAATTAAATAGTCCAATAAATAAATAGTTCCATAAATAAATAGTCCAATAAATAAACAGTCCAATAAATAAATAGTCTAATAAATAAATAGTCCAATAAATAAATAGTCCAATAAATAAATAGTCCAATAAATAAATAGTCCAATAAAGAAATAGTCCAATAAAGAAATAGTCCAATAAAGAAATAGTCCAATAAATAAATAGTCCAATAAAAATAGCAAAAAAAAAAAAAAATTGCAAACACGAAAAGTTTACATCTAAAGGGTGAAATATGGTTCTAAAGTAAAGAAAAGCTGGACTTTAAATCACCGTGCAATGGGCATAGTTGTAAAATATTATTACACTATTACACATATTAAATTGTATTTTAGGGAAAAACATTTCCAAACCCCGCTCAGATTAACAATCTGGATCAAATAGCTGCATATTTGATATTTCTGGCGCCAAGATATCAAATTAAAAATATTATGAAAATAGAAAATTGCCAAAAAGACAGCTTTAGCTTTGGGAAATATGTGGAATATTTGGAAGGAATATGTGGAATATTTGGATGGAATATGTGGAATATTTGGAAGGAATATGTGGAATATTTGGATGGAATATGTGTCAAAATGCATATTTCCTTTGTCTACAAGGGATGAAAATGCGTAGATTTACAAACAAAAGAGGATCAGAAAACAGATATTTGATCAGTGTAACATTTAATCCCTTGATATCGTTACAATCCCAGACATAAATCCTAGGGAAATCAAGATCAATCGTTGCCCCCCCCATCTTTGAGTGTTAATGCAAGACTTCACTTTCATTCCCAGTACCAGTTCATAATTCACCCAAACCTCTCTTCTTATGTATAATATCTATCTCTCAAGGTCTTGAATAAGTGGGTGGTTTAACATGACAC